>NC_056602.1:13134723-13434723 GCF_018340385.1 Cyprinus carpio
CTGTTCTGTTAATGGTGTCCATGGCAACAGTAGATGGGGTGGGGGACGAGTTGCCATTGGCACAGTAGTGTTTGAGGAGGTTCTGCACGTCAGCACTGTACTGGTTAGACAGAGCTTCCTCATACTGGTCCGTCCACTGCTGAATTCGAGTCTCCCATCCTTCTGTTGTATTCTCATCCAGAACACTAGCCTCAGACGCAGAATTCTGCAATAATCAGAGGGTGTGTGATTAAATAATCATCTGGTTGATTTTTTTATATTTTGTTTTGGTTATTAATAGTGCTTATTTTTTTTTAATAAGAGGTGGATAGTTGTTTTTATTTTTTTTTTTTTATTTTTTTTTGTGGCATTTTTGTGTCCATACCTTCATCCTCATTGATTTTCTGGAACCCTCTCTGTAAGCCTGTAATGAAAATATATTTTATTATAATATCATATAGAGATGATGGGAAATTTGTGAGACCAAGTGACATGAACACATGATTCAAACTGCCATGCCAAAGCTCAGACAGAAGTAACAATTCAGTTACAATTCAAGCATTTCACATTCGTTGTCTTTGTCATGTGAACAGGATTGTGCATGTATGTATTGTTATACCTTAACCTTCTTGGCTTTAGCAGTAGTGCGTGTTTTCTCTGTGCTCTTCTTTCTCTTCTTGACTTTGTTGTGTTTGACTCTTTTGACAGTGAGAGTGATGCTAGTGGGTGTGTGTTGAGTCGCCGTGTACGACACAGCAGAAGCTGACATGTCCTCATCTCCACTCTCTGTAGCGCTGCTCTCGCCAACTGTAAAGGCAGAAATAAATCGAGCTCAAGACCCAGCATGATTAACCCATCAGCAGATGAGAGAATACTGACACTGGTAAGATTGAGACAAAAGCATAATTTCTCCCTCACTGCGATAAATTTACAGTTATAAAAAAAAAAAAAAAAAAAAACTCTTTTAAACTCCTTTAAACTTTTAAACATTTCTCTTTTCAAAACTGTCAGAAAATACAACAAATGAAATACAGATATTACTGGGAAGAAAAGTAACACATGAAATCAGCCAGTGTTGAGTAGTAATGGACAGATGTTATCTGGATTATGTATGGTTGATAAGTCTATCCATCCAAATTATTTTGGCTTAGAGGTTCTCCAAAGGGTTCAGTCCGTGCTCCAATCTTAGGAAGCTATGTTTCCATCCAAAGTTATGAATTAAACTTATACACAAAATTACAAAACAAACATTTGCGAATAAAGCACCGTTTCCATCCAGGGAGCTGAAGAGAACAAAATCATCACTTTCTGATTAACTTGCGCTAAATATCACATAGAAAAACTAAATTTGCTGCAGTAGGAGAAGGCACTGTATATAATAATTTGTGTATACAATAAATTACGAGCTTCAAAGCGTGCTGATGAAACGCGGTCGTGTTATCTTATATTCGGTGTCTGCTGTTTGGGAACACAGTTCTTGGAGTCAGTTATAACAAAGCACTTTGACGAGACATTGCTCAAGCATATTAGAATGAAAAAACTAGCATTTCAAATGTTGTGCAATGAGATCGGTCCATTGGTAGCTCCAGTTTTATGCTGTCCTATCGCAAGGTCACGTCTTTCTCGATGCACATTAAGGAATTTTCTCAGTAAAAGTGTTTCCATACTAGTTTATGTGCATGTTTTCTTACCGGATAAGAAATTTATCCTACTTAGTTGAGCACATAAGTTTTATATGTGCATTTTTAGAATTTATGCGTTTTTTTATGCAATATCCCAAAATGTGCATAAAAATAGGTGGATGGAAACATAGCTAATTATATTAACTTAAATTCTATAACTTTTTCAACTTTAAAACTGTTTTAAACTTTGAGACAAGGCTTTGTCAAGCCAACATGAAAGTTTATGACAAAGGTTACCTATAAGCATAAAATCGAACTAAGTAAACATCAAACTGACTTAAGCTGAATAACGACATATTGCCTTCTGTAGAACTACTTATAGCTGAGTTGAACTTTCAAAGCTTCATAATTGATTAACTTTACACATTTACTGAACTGAATAAACGCTGAAATGATTTGAGCGGAATAACGACACTATTGTGTTTTTAGTGCTGCTTTCCATCAGAATAAAATTTGGATTTCACTCATATTTGAAGACTGTTTCATATTTGAAGTCTTGTTTTCTGTTTCTGTTATTTTCCTGTTTACTACTGTGAAGCTGCTTTAAAGAAATCTGATCTGTTTAAAGCGCTTTGTAAATATAGGTGACTTGACTACATAGTTTTATTGTCATTTACTGGTACCTAAACCAGTGATTCAGAGAAGGTCATGTTGATTATCATCATAGAGAATTTTACCTGAAACATTCTCTGCTTTTCTGCGCTGCGCTGCCAGCCCTTTCTTCTTCTCCAGACCCCTGCAACAAGAATTCTCTTTCAGTACACATTTTATTATCCATTACAGCAATAACTAATTGCCATGACTCAGAATAAAGCTATTGGTTCTTATAAGGTAAACCACTGCTTATAAGCCACTGCTTCTGTTTGTCCTTGGCCATTTATTTGTTTGAGAGGTGAAAAATAAAATCTTTACTGTAACCTTGACTGTATTTGGCATTAAATCAAGTGTTATCGGTATTTTCTTATATTAAAGCATATTAAAGCATTAAAGGGGTTAAAGCATATACATCACCAGAGTGAATTTTACTTTTCTTCAGGTATGCAAACTGTTCTCAGAGAGTGATGAAACAGTGTAATTCTTAGGGTGAATAGTTTTGTTGAAAATCTGCTTCTGATTTAGATACAACTAAAGCACAGCACAATCTGAAATTAGATATTTCAGATACAAATCACCCACCTGCAGCTCTCACACTTAATGAGGAAGCTATCTTGCATTAGACGGCATTGACACCAAGAAGGTGGAATTGCGCCTTCCACCACCTCCTCCTCCTCCTCCGATGAGCTCTCACTGTCAGCAGAGTTGTCTGGTTCATTGGTGGGAAAACAGGGTCGCGATCGTCCCAGAGTCCCATTGCGTTCCAAATGGGAGAAAACGGTCTGGGAGAGTGGGGAGGCAGGAGGGGTGGGAGGGGGTGGAGCTCCATAGTTATGATCCTGACAACACACAACGGAAGACTGTTGCATTTCAAACAATGGTGTTCAGGCACAACAAAAGGGAAAAGGAAAGAGAGAGGGGGAAGAGAATGAAAGGTGGGGAGCAGGGAAAAGGGGCAGGAAGAAAGAAGAGGAGGGAATGAAAAACTAAAAAACGTGGCATTCAAAAGTAAACAATTTTTAATGTAGCTGAGGATGTTTTGACTAAAGTATCTTAATTACACTACAAGCATAAATCTAAATAAACTAAATTTAAGTAAACATTGTTTAAAAAAATGAGGAACAGTACTACATATGACAAATTGTTTATGAAGTTCCTCATTTGAAAGGTGCATTGGATAATAGCATCTACTAAATGATTAAATGCAGATGTAACATGTCCAGGTTGACTTGCAGTTCTGTTTATGTCAGGTTTTGACTTTGTGGTTTTGGGTGTTACAATAAACTCAATTTAGTTCATGATAAATTCACTTCAATTTTACACCAGGCTAGTGGAACTGCAATTACAAATGTATCACCATGCACAAGTTTATTTAATATGATTCAGCACCATCCATTATTGAGATGCTATTAGGTTACACACTGACTAAAATGACAATATGATTTAACTTTAAATTTGTTAAAAATAAAAACAAGAATAAAACAACTTACAGCATAGGGAAGTCCCCCATATCCATGACTCTGTGTGTTCCCACAGCTGCGACTTGAGTAATTTTTCTCATTTACTGCTGGGCTCGCTTCAACTGACTCAGGACTGAGAGAAAAAGATATTTGAGAAGCTTGCAAATAAAATGCTAGTTATTTATGTAAATGTGATTCTGTAAACTCCAGATGACCATCAGAGGCAGTGCTAAACAGTAGTGGATCATCACAGAGCCAGTCAGATAAGATAGACAGAGAATATATCAACAACAAAAAAAGGTCACAAAATAACTTCTGAGAATTCAGAGTGACAGGAACTATGATGATCATCTGGAATTCACAGAGCAGAGCAGAACTCACATGCTGAAACACAAAAACTAAACTGATGCAATATGCACAGTCCACTAAGGAAACTCCTTGCAAAAGTAACCCAAGACAAGGAGGCTGCTCTAATGAAATAACAAGTGACTTCACCAGGCTATGAGCCACTGGGCCCTTTCTGTAGGCTAGTGATAACCTCCACAATCCAATAAATGGCCTCTGTTTTGACATAGGGGAATCTTTAAACACATTGTAACAAACAAACATCTGATCTGTCTGAGACTGGTGGCATCTGGAGAATAAATTCCAACCTGAAGCACAGCGTTATCATGTAAGGTAGCCCTAGTGCTAGTAATGGTGTGAACAACTGCAGGTTCACAGTCCACTAGAACAGTGGCTCTCAAATTTGAACTGGGTCAATTAGTGGGGGCTCCAGGAACAGGGTTGAGAACCACTGTACTGCAATAAGGTTGGACCCAAGGGTGAAACTCAGGTAGTTGGGGGAAAAAAAACAGCCGTAACTATGGATCAGCAGTGCACCAAGGTGCCACAGAGTACTCTGTGCTTGTGTAGAAAGATACTGTGTAATTTAAAAGTGGGACAGGGGTTAGCAGAGTAGGAATTTAAGTCATTCAAGAGACAGTAAATTCTGCCTCAGCTGGCTAGACTTCTTTGCCATTGCAAACCACAAGCAATACTGAGTGGTCACTTTTGATGCGAAGATCCACATCTGCCTCAAACCACTGCACTGCATGAGTAAAACATCCATTCTCCTGTTTGAAACTGATTTCTGGAATAAGAAGCTGCTACCTGATTGCCTGGCACTGGTTGTCAGAAATTCCAACTATTGCAACTATCAATGTACAAATTCAATCCTGCTCCTTTGCATTCTTTTAAATCAGTTAAGATAGCACCCTGTGACATATCAATCTTCTCTTGGTAAAATGTCTTCATGTGATATGAATTCGCAGGGCAGAGTTCACCAAACATGATCTTGCATTTCAGTGCTCCCGCATTCGCTTGCAAAATAAAAGAATGAATACAAGCAAGTGTTGGTGTAGCAGCAGCCTGAGGTGGAGCAGGCCATGCAGAATCACTGAAAAGGCATATTCAGTATCCCTATAACTTGAGCAAGGAGCTGCAAAATGCTGGCTGCCAAAGCAATGTAACAGGGTGAGAGACATAGTAAGAGAATTATGTGGTATCCCAATTATTATGGGGTGGAAACAGGCAACTTATTGTCTCATTTATAGACAGGGGCATCTTCTGAACATGTTCCAGAAACAGCCTAGTGTTACATACAGCTTGCCATTTTTCAAAGGCACATTTAACATCTCATATTCTTGCTTTTGAAACATCCAGGCAAAAAAGGCATCAAACAGCATCTGTGAAGTAAAAACTACAAACTAACAAGTGATTCCCTCTCACTCCATATTAAGATTACCGTCTTCTGCAGATAAGGTGGAATATCTCAAAACAGTCATAGTCTGTCTGGAATGACATGAAGAAACACAACAAACTGAGACAGACAATCCAGAAGACCTGTGACAACATCTCCAAGATGTTTCAAGAAACCTACCTGCAGAGCTGCTTTAAACGCAAAGAATGGTCACACCAAATGTTGATTCAATTTAGTTAATAGAAGTTGACTGATAACGAAAATATATTTATGGCATTATTTTTGACAGCATCCTCATTTGACAGCATTTTTACACAAGTGCTTACAACTTTTAACAGTAGTGGCTTTGCAGGTAGGTTTCTTGAAGCATCTTGAAGAAATTGCCACAGTTCTTCTGGATTAAGTCTGTCTGTCTCAATTTGTTCTGTTTCTTCATGTCATTCCAGATAGACTGGATAATGATGAGATCAGATCTCTGTGTGGATCACTGGCTGTAGTCAGACAAAAATCTCATTGGATTATTACAATTAATGGCAAAATGAATTATTTGGAAATGTAAAATGTGAGTTTTCATCAATGGATAGATATAGCTGAATTTAGATATTTTTTAGTTGGTGTAATTTTTTGGTGTTGTAATTATTTTTGTTATAACTGTAAGACTTTGGCCATATCACCCACCACAGTTGTGTTAAATAATAATTATGTGATGTTAATATTGACCACAATATTTGTGAACAGCCCCATCTCCAGCTAACACTAGACACTTGATAAACAACTTCAAAAAGCTGCAATATGGAAATCCTCTAGAAGGTGTGAAGGCAAAGGAGGCTGAGTTCTGAGCTACTGCAGCTTATAATCTTTGGCTTGTCACCATGAAGTTGCTGGCAAATTCTGTCTTGTTGGTGCCACAGGGATCCACTTTTACTTAGCAGTGCCTTTGGCAGTCAGGAGGAATAAAAAAAGTACAGTGATCGGAAGAAAAGCAGTGGTTGAAACCATGTTCAAATTGATTGGATGATAAATATGTCCTTTTAATCTTTCAACTCAGCCAGTCACATAAAACCAATCACATTTTTATGATAGTTTAAAAAATGTGTGCTCCAAAATAAATATAGTGTGGGGGAAACATCAGCCAAACATTTTTAGACCTTCAGCAAAGTAAAAAAAATGTATAAAGGTTGTAAAAATTGTAAAAAGGTATGGCGAGTATGAAAAGCTTGTGCAACCTTTTAACAGAAAAAAATCAGGTGAAAAAAAAATTATGTATTAACAGTAAACAAATAGAAATCAAATCTAGAGTTTTTGGCATGGTATCTGTGAATTTGTAGCATTGATTGATTGATTGATTGATTGATTGATTGATTGATTGATTGATTGATTGATTGATTGATTGATTGATTGATTGATTGATTGATTGATTGATTGATTGATTGATTGATTGATTGATTGGCCATTTAGTGTCAACAAATGATTCAGTATTTTTTTTTTAATAAACGAGGTATGCCCAGCTATAGGTCTATGATTAGGTCTATTTTTCTCAGTCTAAACTAATTCATTTGCCTTCACAGAATTCCACTGTAAATTTTACATTTCTCTCTGTAACAGATACTCTTAACCATGGAGAATAAAATGCACTAAATAAACAACTCTCATTACCCCTTTACAACCAAAAAAAATGCATGTTCTGGTGCCAGACCCCATTCTTGGCCAGTGCTCAACGGATTAAAGCCTATTTCAGACTTACTCTGCGTTTTCACAGACTTGACATAACAGGTTTTGTTGCACGGTGTTATGTGACTATAGTCCAAAGTATACTAAAACTCATTTTCTGCTGTCAAAACCCATGATTTGGGTTGAGAATAGACACCAACCAGGGACCTACAAAGGTACCATGTTGAAGGAAAAAGGGCTCAGAACAGAAACTTACTCTGATCCAGCGGCCATATCGGTGTAAGGTGTCTCAGGTGTGGTGACTCCCAGTGTGATTACTATGCTCATGACGTCAAGCGCAGCAATACAGGGAAGGGGGTGGGGGATGGGGGCGGGGAGGGGTGAGGGGAGGGAGAGGGGAGGGAAGAGGAGAATCAAGGGCTCCTAATGGCAGCAGCGAAGCACTCCTCAGATGGGGTGCTGCTATACCACATCACGCACATCCGGAGTCCTAAAACCATAGACCACAAAAAAGAGAGGGAGAGAGGATTAGGTATATATCAGTGTAAATGCAGCCTTAAAAACATGCAAAATTGTAGCACCCACAAAAAATATCCATGTTGATTGGTGCATGCAATGTTCAGCTGGCTGACTTTTTTTTTAAACACCATGATTATTGTAAAATATGGTCTACTACTCGTGCTAAACTGTGGTACTTCTTTACTCTGCTATCTGAAGAAAATCAGCAAGAGAAAAGAAAGAACAATATAATGGGAAAGGTCTTTGAAACTAAAAGTCTCAAAGTACAGGTCATTATATTCTTCATTCCATACATTTTTTTGAATATTGTAAGTTAAAGTGGGCCGACTGAGTTACAGAAATAGCAGATAATGCAAAAGATAATTCATGTCAACCTCAATTTACTAAAAAGCAGTGCCGTACAAGTGAATATAGAATTATTTTATGCATAGACAGAACAAAAATGGTAAGACCCAGACTTAATAAAAGCAATCTTGCAGAACATCAGTCTTTTGCTCAACCTGAATTATATTGAGTTTAGATTTAGAGAGACTATTGAGTTATAAACAATTTTACAGCAAGCTACATAGGCTGATATTCCTCAGCAAATACAAAATAAGTATTTACAAAAAATGCAAAATGTTAGTGTTGAGCCAAACTTTAGCACAAAGGAAGTCAATTTTTTAAGCAACAAGCCATTTTGACAAATTACATCATTTTCAGCATAATTAGGAATCTCTTTCATTTACTTCCACAAACAAAACAACCTCATCTTTTATGATTCTTTTCTGGGCTCTTCATAAATAGAGCAAGATCAATATTCTCAGTAAATCAAGCCAAAAAAAAAATAATAATAATTATTTAGATTTTTGTTATATGGGTTGTTACCACATAGCATGTGCATGAACTTCTTTTTCTTTTCTTATCAACTTCAAGATTGGATTGTAGACAAGTTTGTATAAGATTAATGTATAAGGGAAAGTGCGTAAAAATGAAAATAGTTGCATCATGCACAAGGCTATATTACATAAGCTTCAATATACTGTGATAATTTGGATTGTAAAGGATAAAAAAAAAATTATAATGAAAATTTCTTCATTATTTCCACACTAAATAAACAAATAGGGCTGGGTACTGTGACAATTTTACTATTTGATTTTGATTCACAAGCTTTAAGTTTGATTTAATTGAGATCTTGGGCATGTCAGGTAAAATATGTCAATGTTTTTTCAAGGAAAAAAAAATCTCTCAACTAATACTGTAAACTAAACAACTATACTATAAAACCATGTCAGTTGGTAGATTATTAAAGTAACTTGTCAACAAACACTGAAATTACACACAGGGCAGTTTTTATAATAAATAATAAAAGTGTATAATAAAAATGTGTTATATTCATATTTCTACTCCAGTTTGTTGTTTAAATATAAAAATTAAAACAGTGGATATCAAAACTTGTTGTCATGATGGATTTATTCAAACGTTAACGGTGCATGGTATTTCAGATGAGCTGTGATGTTGCATGTTGATATCCACATCATTTTCTTCCTGGGTAGTAGGCTAATTTAGACGTGTATGAACAGCAGCCTGACAATTGACAAAAGAGACAACAGAATATGTCTCAAGAGTTTCTAACAACATGCAATATTACAATACACCTTTCAGTGAACATGCATTAAAACAAAGTATTTTTAAAAAAGCGATATAGAAAAAAAATGTAACTTTGAAATTGAAGTGGGGGGGGGCACCTTAATAGAATACAAAGTATATGCTGCAATACTGTATGCATACCACACATCTGCATACTTGGAGTCAAGAAGCAATTAGCTTATTGAATTCAGTACTCTGATGGCACAGGAATTTGGAAAATGGCTGTCATATGAACACAACAGCCAGTCCTTAAGTTGACTAATGCCTCACAAAGCTTAAGTATATGAGGTGAAGAGATTTTAATCAGGGCAGCGTCATATTCAATCTTTGACAGGGATGAAACCCAGAGGCTGCGCAACAAACAATCATTATCTGTCTTTAGACGTCTATACATAATCCATTACAGAATATTCAAAAAACTTAACATAATTTACTGATAAATGTTAATTAGGAGAAATTGATATGTTTTAATTCTTAAACAAAACATTCAATATTAAAAGACAAAAATTTAAATTACTGTCTTCTACAAATTAAACAATATCTCAAATTCAACTAGATGTCACTTGGAATCTTTAATTATCTTCCCAAATACTCACTTTTCCTATTTTTTCATTTTTGTGGGGTCTTTATTCAAATGAACTTTTTTCATTTAAACTCAATAGATCAGATACCTTCTCATACTGGTTTGTATTACGCAGATATGATCACCATAAATGTGTTGCTAAGCTGTTTGACAAGCTAGTTATTAAAAGGAGTTTGTACAAGCACAATAAGACATGAAAGAAATCTCCATTTGGTACTCACATTCTTGCACAATCGAAAGAAACGTACGTTAGGCTTAACATAGGGTGTGTGCCTAAATTATTAAATATACACAAAAATGTCACAACCCCATATTGGTAGTATTTATGTAAATGCAATCAACTGCATCTTAAGCAGTAAGAAAACAGCTGCGATAAAGTCTATTAGATCGCAGACAGCAGATGGTATATCACACTGCTGTCACCTTATGTTGTTAATATTAGGCTAATCAAACAACAAAAGAAAAACCACTGACTAGGTACATCTGATCAACTGATCATTATCGCAAATATCTAATCAGACACTCACATCTTCTAAAGTTCACAGTGAGCATCAGAATGGGGAAGGAAGGTGATGTGACTTTGAACATGACATGGTTGTTGGTACCAGAGTGGCTGGTAAGAGTATTTCAGGAACTGCTGTGCTGATCAACTGGGATTTTTACACACAGCCACCTGTTGGGTTTATAGTGAATGGTCATAAACAAAACAGAAAATATGAGTGATCGTAGTTCTGTGGGTGAAAATGACTTGATGCCAGGGGGCAGACTGGTTCAAGCTGATAGAAAGGCAACAGTACCTCAAACAACCACTCGTTACAATCGAGGTATGCAGAAGAGCACTCCTGTCAGCTAAGAACAGGAATTTAACCTTTTTAATGGTTAAATTTAATTGTATTAATCAAAAAGCATGTCTTATTAAAATCATGAAACTTATTCAATTTCACATCAATTTATTAAAAGTAAAAAAAAAAAAAAAAAAAACATGCTTAGAGCCCTATGAAATGTTTTATTTTACTCTCACCATCTTTTATTGTTACCAAATTCTGTGTTTTAGCATGTCTAATCATTTCCATGCATAAAAACAACTTGATTTATTCAAATTTATTCTTAAAATAGCCTCAAGATTTTCTTTCTTTCCTCAGAAAGTCTGTGTTGTCTACTGAAGTTTTTCTGTTTATCAAATAAAGGCATAATACATTAACTGCATTTATTTTTTAATTGCTGAAGATTAATCAAACTTTATTTTTTGGCAAACAAAGGGGACTATTAACAATAAAACATGGAAGAAATGTTGTGTTACTATTCCTTAAAAATTTAAGTTTTAATAATTTTAGTAGTAGTAGTACTAATAGTATTAGAAGTACTATGTACATTCTACTGAATAATATTTCTGGCACAGAGATAACTAGTTTTACTCATATGAAACGGTAAAATGCTCATGCAGTGACTCTCAGAGCAGTTTTGGAGATGCTGTTCATGTATTTATCTCCTCATTTAATGAGACGACAGACTCTGAAATCACCGCGAGCGTCACTCAGTGTAAATGCAGCGTTAGAAAGCTCCGTCAGTTTCTTTCACTTTCTCTATAGTGAGAAGAGAAGCAAAAAAAAAAAAATTGGTGTGTATGTGTGTGTATATATATATACACACACACACACATACATACATAGATATATATTTGTTATATAAACGTTGAGGAATGTGGTGTATATATATATTTTTTTTATTTTTGTGTGTGTGTGTGTGTGTGTGTATATATATATATATAGATATAGATGAATACTGAAATTATGTTAAATACTCTATTAATTAGACATATTTTCTTTATAGACATTCTTAATCTAATATCTCCATTCTTCTCTGTTTGTTCTGTGGCTCAGAACAATATTATATTAATTAGATATATTCACTTCATAGACATCCTTAATCTGATATCTCCATTCTTCTCTTTGTGTGTTCTGTGGCTCCAAAGTTTCTGTGGCTCAGTTGTAGAGCATTGCGTTAGCAGCGCAAAAAGTCATGGGTTCAATTCCCATGGAACACACATACTGGTTAAAAAAAAAAAAAAAAAAAAAAAAACAAAACAAAAAAAAGATTTATAGCCTGAATGCACTGTAATTCACTTTGGATAAAAGCGATTGCTAAATGCATAAATGTAAACGTTCTGTTGCTTGTGTTTCTTTGTTGAGACACAAACACTGTACACACACCTTGTGGTATCGGTTTGTGGTAATGAAGTATTTTAACGAGAACGAGTACATGTGCAGAATATTGGGCATGATACTTATACCAGTAATTGGTATCAATGGATCCCTTACACAAGTGTAAAATGTAAGGTATGTGCTGAGAAAGGGAAAGAAATTACACACTTATGTCATATAATATTTAATTTAAAAAAAAATGTGCTTGTTACATTTTGTGAAAATTCAATTTTGCTTTTTGTGAAAACTCAATTTCCCTTTCTTTGACAGCACAAAGTCTAGCTCATCTGGAAGACAATATTGGGTCTTACATCCATTGACCACTTGTCAGTTGCTTTGTAATAACAGGAAAACACAAAAAAGCAAGCAAGCCCATATGAATTCACAAAACCAAACATGAGAGCATGACTAAATCTGGCATAGGCTAAAAATTGTTAAAGGGGTCATATGATGTGATTTCAAGTTTTCCTTTCTCTTTGAAGTGTTACAAGCTTTTGGTACATAAAGAAGATCTGTAAAGTTGCAAAGACTAAAGTTTCAAACCCAAAGAGATATTCTTTATAAAAGTTAAAACTCGTCCACGCCCTCCTAAAACGCCTCATTTAAACACACCCCCACATGTCTATGTCACGATGTGCGAAGATTTGCATAACGCTGCCCAAATGTTCATGCAAAGAAAGAAGGCGTAACCTTTGATTCTCGCTGTTGAGAATGCGCCATGTCGTGGAGACGCTGTTTAGGTGTGAAAGCGAAAATACTTTGTTTGGCCTTCCAAAAGAGGACACAACTAGAAATCAGTGTTTAAGTTGTATTTACAACACTGTTCCAGAACAGTTCAACCCAAATATTTAGATGTGTGCAACGCATTTTATGGAGGAAGACCGGAATGCCGGCTGTTCTGACTCACAGTCTGTAAGTACGTTTAAATATCTAAAGGATTTGCCACTGATGATTCAATTGTGAATTTTGAGAAGTGTAGATCAGCGGTTCTCAATTCCCGTCCTTGCGCCCCCCTGTTCTGCACATTTTGCATTGTCCCCTCATATGGATTCAGACGTTTGTTCTATTCGAATGTAAGTGCCCTGCGAAGTGGACATCACAGGATATTCTGCCATGATTCCAGTTCGAAGCAAATGTATATGTTCCATTCAAAGTCCACTGAAGTGCGCGAGACATGAATTTAAATTGTATTTATTTACAGAGGTATATGCTGTCACACTTGTCCATGTGTGAAGACGTTGCGCAGCACAAATCCGTGAATGAATGTTCTGAAGTGAGGTAAACTTCAGCACTTCTGACGAGCTGATTATCTGAATTAGGTGTGTTAACAAATAGAGACATGCAAAATATGCAGAGCTGGGGGGCACGAGGATTGGAATTGAGAACCGCTGGTGTAGAGTAGTGCTTGTCGTTTGCCGTTTCTCCGATCACAAAACATGGTCTTATGTTTACGTGGCGCGATGCAACGCAACGCATAAAAACACAGTATGAGTCATTATAATCCGTAATTATGTTCACACTGGATGCTACAAATGGCTCGTTTGTAATAGGTTCTATTGTTTTTGTCTTGTAGGGCCGGTGTTCTGACCGGGACACGCATCACAGTATCGCAAGGGGCGTAACATTTCATTCACAAGCTTGAGGCATTCGGCCAATCACAACGCACTGGATAGCTGGCCAATCAGAATACACTTCGCTTTACAGACCGATGAGATTTGTAAAAAAACGAATTTCAGAAGGCGGGGCATAGAGGAGAAACAATAATGTACAGTATGTGGAAAATAATGTGTTTTTTGAACCTTAAACCGCATAAACATTTCATTATACCAAATACACAAAATAATGTCCTTTTTAGCAACAACATATGACCCCTTTAATGCAGGAAATACCCTGATATACCATGAATACTGGAAATATTCCATCCCCATGACATCATGTTTGGGCATACAGACCTTAGGCATATATACAGTCAAAATGTAATTTTCCAATGCAATAGGATAACATTTTTTTAAAGCCATGTGTACCCTACAAACTAGTTAAAAAGGCTTTTTTTAATGCAAAGGCAAAAAAAAAAGGTGAGTGGGGGTTATCCTCTGTTGTCTGGGACACATCAAGAATCATTGGGTTTACAACACAAATTGGATTCACTGTGGCTGCATTATATAATTGTTCAATGATTCAATAACAAAAACATGAACCTTCTACATCTATAAACATTGCTGACCATCTGTGACTGTATCACCAGAGACAAATGTGAACGGTATTTTATTTAACTACATTCGCTATGCCAGCTTGTTTTCAAGATGACTGATCCTGTGATCCACCCTTTCCAAATACCGGAGAGAAAAAAAACTGTACAGGAGCTAAAATGGCTGCACAGGGCTCACAGAAACGAGGCAAAAGAACCTTGACTGGCAAAGTGTGTACGGATACCACATTATATTCAGCTGTCTTTCAATAAGAAAACATTGTTTATTGTATTAAAAGCCATTTTAAGACTGTGCATCTAGATGTTCCAAAGCACTGGTTAGGGAGGGGGAATGAGATAGAGAGAGAGAGAGAGAGAGAGAGAGAGAGAGAGAGAGAGAGGGCGAGAGGGCGAGAGACCGACAACACTCAAATGCATCTGATTGGCAGAGGGTCTCTGAAACCACCCAATCAGGAAGTAGAAGAGAAGCAGGCATCTCAGCAACTGTTTTTTAGTCTCAGTACATAAAATAGCACAAGAGCTAAAGGCCCCAGAAAACCAAAAGCAAACTGTACTTTCTATATTTAGATTAAAAATAAACCAAAAAAAATCAATACACACAGAAATATTTTCCTTTTAAAATGCATTGATCACAATGAGCTCCAATGTGTGTATGCATGGGTTCAGGAATAGAAACCCCCTTTAAAATGAGGCATGACAGAGCTCATGTATAAAAGAAATATCTTATTAATTAAAACTTTTTACAAATTACAAACTACAAAGTACAAACATTTGGCCAAAGCATTTTGATTCTATGTTCTTAAAAAAAAAGCATCAACAGTAGACTGCATAATGTTCTTTTAAAAGCAATTTAGGTCATAAAAACAAACAGTTGTGATAAAACAATGATTTACATATTTGCCATTATGTCTTGATTTCTGGTACAGTTTTGCTGAATAAACATATTCAGTTAAAATTCCACCGCTTTCTACATTTTGATACTAAAATGCTTCAGTGCATTTAAACTATTTTCATACATGCTAAACTTAAAAAAAAGTTTGACTTTCAAAGCCTGTCCTTTGTCTCTGGACAAAGACACACTGACTTTAGATAACAAGTTGGGTGAGTCACAGAAAGATCAGGTTTCACATAGTTCAAGGCGGACGAAAATAAAACCTGAAAACGTACTAGGAAAATGTCGGACAGGCCCAATCATATGCTTGCAGTTGCCAGCAAGCTCTTCAAGAACTACAAAAAAAGCCGTTTCCTTTCTGAGGTCTTTAAACCAGATACAAACAAACACACACACACACACAGCTGTTTGACTGTTTTAAGAATAAAAATGTTTATGTACATGGCCAGTCATAATTTTCACTTAAGCTGTCAGACTTCCATTCGACCAGCATTTACAACAAAATAAGACATATCTACCAGTTTCCCCCCAAACACTATTCTTATACAAATAGTTAAACAGTTTCATTTACACTACAGTCATGTATTATCTGACCCAGTCCATGCAAATAGCAGGTGGATACCATTTCAAGAATGTGTGAATTCTATCAGGCACTGTTATGGACAGTCTGTGTTTCGGGTCCTGATGATATCAAATTTATCAGCAAACAGACAGACAGGACAGTATGCTGCCAGAGGACCTCTAAAATAATGTAATGTGTGTATACGTAAAAGTAACCCTAAGTGTGGAGTACGGCCTTGCTACAACAGCAGGCGTTTCCTCGCAGTTCATTTTACACAAATAACAAATGTTACTTCTTATATATATATATATATATATATATATATATATATATATATATATATATATATATATACACACCATTTACATATATCCGCAGTAACGTGAGCGAATCATGTCGACTTCTACTCGCTCGCGGTTGCCTTCTCTTCCTTGTCGTTTCCACTCACTTGTTGTTGAAATAAAAATGGAGGCTAAAAAAGGAAAGGCGAGTTCCCCTTAGAAATACCACCCATTTCTCATGGATGGAGTTGGGGGTTGGTTGATGGGGGAGGCAGAGGTGAAGAATGAGAAAAGCAAGTCACGGTTCTCGGGGTTCGCATTATTTTCGCTTCCAAAAGAAAACAGACCAGATCAAGAAATTATAAACACATCATAAAGTTTTCTCATAGTCAACAAGATGAAAGCAGTCTATATAAAAAAACAGAGACATACATATCAGAGCAGAGAGCACTGCTCAACAGGATATCTGCTTATCCCGACAAACTATCTTCTTTTAGAACAGCCAAAAAAATAAATCCACTTTGTAAGTCCAACAAAGTGCCTACACAAGTTACACGAAGCTAAGCCATACAGTAAGGCACCTTCATACACCATTCATTCCCTATGTTCTCTGCAAATGCATTTGATAAAATTCGTTTCTGACAAGCACGGATGTTGTAAATACAAACATCCATATCTGTTTTCACATATAAACTTGGTTAACACAAGAACAAGTAAACTAACATTAAAATGCCCTGAGTCACAGTTTCTGCCACAAAAACCCTATAAATTTGTTTCTCTTATTATTTTCAATTTTAGATAACTGGCGAAGAGCGATTTTAGCATTTTAATGCATTACTTTAAAACCGTGCTAGCTTTTAAGACAGCCTCTCTCAGCTAAGCTAACGGCTAACTAAAATGATACCTTTGCTCACTTTGATAGATAATTTATTATGTTGAGGGGCACGAATGCTGTGAACGTGATAAATGTGCAAACCATAAGACAGCCAGCATAACAGTAGGCCGATCACTGAATGTTTACAGCGAAAAAAAACAGTTCTTAGCACGAGGTTCTTGTCAAAGTGTGATTGTGATTATGGCTACATCAAGCTAACATGAAGATCAACCAACACGGTGTTACATCATTAAAATAATTTGATTTGATTAATTAACGTGACAGCAGAAACAATCAACCAAGAACAGTTGAAACAGAAAAGCTACAATTCGCGTTGATAACCAAGAGCTGATAAACTGAGCTCCCAACTTCTGCATCAACTTTACCTAGTTAATAAAAAAACAAGATATTGCAATCAAAACCTTAGTGGAAATAACAAAATGCCTTACCTACAGCGTCCTTCCAGCGTAACTGAAATTCAAATGCCTATTAATGTTAAAGGTATTTAGTGTTTGAAAAAAATCCAACATCGATGCGAGGCAGAACAGCAGGCCTTCTCTTGCAACCTCGGTGTTTCCTGTGAACTGTAAACCGCGAGGCTCTCAGGCTATCTTCAAAACTTCTCAGTGTCCCTTACACAAGAGTTGAAAGTTTCACATTTTCTCCCATTTAAGACACTGTGCGGTCTTCAAATATTCACGTTGAGTTGCAAACGAATACATCAATATACAATGTTATTTTACAAAATTAAACTCGGTGTTTATATGGGTATGTACAGCACTTGGTGATTCAAGACTGTGATTCAATCTCATGTCCTTTACATTTGCAGTATTGCCCATCCCCCTCTCTACACCGGCATCGACCGCGGCTCCCAGCGAAGCCTACACACAACCATAATACAGGGTTTCCTCCACGGCGGAGCAGGGGTTCATTACGAGGGCGGACTTCCAGCTCTAGCCCGCGCCCTCTGGTATGCTATAGGGTAGAAATGTGTCAATCGCTGTAACAAACAGGAGCGCCCATATGCTGTTGGATCACTGCGTAGCTAACTGTTGTCGTAGACAGAAAAGAGGCAGAGCCTTATTTTTCGGAGGTGGCTCACTTCTCTAGTCAGCATTTTGCAGCGTGAGATGGCGCTGAGAGGCTGCAGGAGTTGTAAGTTTGGAAGACTAACAGCTAGTTAAAATGGATACTCTCAAAAGAAGGGGCCGAGGATTTGTGGAAAGATGTTGTTACTAAATACACACGCCGTGGAGTTCAATGGTCTTTCATATAAGGAATTATTTTTGTCTTTTATCCGTGTAAAAGGGAATAACAGTGTTCTGTTACACAGCTGTAGCAAGCAGCACGGGGTCTCCTGGGCGCTATCGCAGGGAGCGCGATACTAGAGCGTCAACAGTTACTGTGAGGAATATATGAGGCATCCAGGATTGGATTGAACGTTTGATTTGGTGCAGGATTTCATTCTGTCCAAAATATGTACCCAGTTGGCGAACTTTGGTTCTTGGTTTTAAAACGAGGAAGACAAGGGCAAACATGGGCCAAAATTATAAACCACGCTTAGAAGAACAACAAACCATGTTAAAACATTCTTCCCGTAAATGTTTTAAATAAGATTTTTCGTTTCCTTTTTAGTCCGATTATAAACGTTTGTTTTAAGAACACTTGCCTTAGGATTGTTGAAAAATGTATGCACACTTGAAGCGGTAATGCTAATATAGTATTTTCTAGAAGTAACAAAGGAAGGCCGTTCCTGTGACGTTGTTGAACAGACAGCGTGATACCTGCACGCCCTCGGCGACTCAACAAAAGCGTACTTACATTACTCATTACTTAAACTTTTCAATATTAACCCCCACGGCTGACCAGATGACATAATTTATTCGTAGTTTTTGCTAGTTTCAGGGCCGTCGTCTTTCAGTAGCAATAAATTGCCAACTCACTACGTCGTCGTCGTCTTCAAGCTGTGCGTGTTTTGATGAGCAGAATTTGCTAACTGAAAACGTCTTGTGTGAAACACGTTAAAGTACATTTAGTTTTATATGACATTTGGACTAGATTTAATGTACGCATAAGCTGATATTTTTATCATATATTACGAATGTAAAATGAAATGTAACCGCATGTGCCCCGGCTGAATTATGCGGCTGCGTGCGCAACTAAAGAGGGCGGGCATCCGTACCTGTTATTCACAATGTAAAAAAATTTATATAAATATATTTGTTAATATCGTAAATGCTGTATAATTGTATTCGTCTATACGTATTCATTATGTAAGTGTTTCGCTTATAACAGAATTAGATTCTTTTTTTTCTATTGGTACCCTGGATTTGAAATATTTTATATTTTATTTTCTGAGTTCCTACGTTCTATCTAAAAGTCCAGCTCAGTACAACAATAGAAGACAACTTAAGAACATCTACTGACATTACATCTCTCTTTAATATTTATTTTTAGTTTTAGTTAAAAAAAAAAAAAAAAAAAACTAAAGTATATTTAGTAGTTTAACTGCCATGTCTGCCTGGGACAGAGATTCTCTTGTTAAATAAATGTTTCTAAGTACATTTTTGGTGAAGCTTTTGTTGTAATAAAGCAGTTAACCATTATATATCATTAAAGCTATTCAAATGAAATGAGCAAATATTTTTAAGGTATTTCAAGCTTGTCTATGTAAAAGGGTTTCAGTAACCTAAAACATAATTTTGAGATGTTGCATATTATTAAACACTTAAATCACATTATTTTGAATAAACAGAAAGTGGTTGTTTTATTATATTTTGAGACATTTAAAAAGTTTAAGCAATGTACATACATTTACACAGTTGTGTAAAATTTGAATTGGCAGTAGTATAAAGAAGACTGAGCACAGATGTCATGTAGGCTACAAGTTTGTATTGCCATTAGTTCTTTCTGTTACGGTTGCTGCATTGTAATTTTGTCTAAATAATAAATGAAGTAAGTTAATTTTGAGCATTCATCGTCCACACTCATAAATAAATTATGTTAGACTACAGCATATATACCAGTAAAAAAAAAAAAGTCAATAACTAAAAAAAAATCACCCTTCTTAAATTTATCTACAATGTCATATTTACTAACTGAAAATGTCACAAAGTTATACTGTGGTAATTTCACTTTTATATGGATGTTACAACATAACTAACTGCAACAACATTTTGGTTATGACATTATGTTGCAGTTACGTAACAGTTATGCAGTTACGTAACAAATAGACTTGCTTGATATGCCATACGCCTCGCCTTGAATGTAGACGAGAGTAGGCAGCTGCAGTCCATGGAGGAATAATTAAAATAAGAAAAAAAAAAAAAAAGCTGTCAATCTGGACAACGCATTTCTCATAATAGACTAAAATTTTATACAGTCAAAGGAAATTGTAGTATTATTCTTTTTTTTTTTGGATGCATTTAAAATATAGACTAATCTCTATGTTTGCAATCATCACAGTGGTATGCGCATTAAAGTGGTGGCAGACAGCCAGGTTTATGTTGCTGTTCTATATAAGAGACATAATTTCTGTAATATGAATAAGGTCACATAATACCATCATGGAGGGTGTGTTCAGGATGAGGAGTGACGGATGAGTATTGGAATTTGGCCTTTGTGCCACTACATATTTAAACCACAGTGTAACAGGAAGTCACTCCCCATGTCCAAATATGCCTTCCTCACTGCAGTACGAGAAACAAGTAATATGTCTGAATTCACAGTAACAGTAGGCGAAAAGTTCCTAGATCACTTACTACTTCCACAGAGATTCTGAAGAGGGGTATAAAATGAACATCTTAATATTCCATGAGGTAAAAGGACAGGAATTGTAAATGACAAGGAAGTGAAGCTACAAACAGGCTGATTTTATCATCACAAAGGGATTGGGTACATTTAATTGTAAACAATAAAAAATATTCCCACAATTAAAAAAAAAAAAAACATGTTATACATTATACTTTGACAATGGCTATTTGATTTCACAATCATCAAAACATTGGGTTCTACAGGCACATTAAGTATAACACTTGCATGTGATTATAATTCATTATACAGTTTTACACACTGCTATTTAATTGACACCTCCTCTTTAAGCAAGTTTTTTTTTTATTTAATTTTTTTTAGCTCTAGAGAAATTTAGGGACCTGTTGATAATATCAGTTAGATGTCTTCTCACATAATTTAAGAGCTTTAAAATGCATTTATTTAAACATACCTGTTGTGTTAAACTACTGTATGTAGGTGTTTTTCCACAGGTTCACTCAGTAATTTCTTCCTTCATTAAAAAGCTGTACAAAATAAGTTAAATGTAATATTTAAAAGAAAAGTTTTAAATCACATACACTTAAATGAAATGACAGTAATTTCAATGGCTTAACAAAAGTCACCTCATGTGGGTTGCATTAGCAGTCAAATTCTATTAATTTTATCTCAGTAATTCACCTTCTACCCCATTTTGACTGAGTAATAAATAAATAATGGCTTACTCTGCATTTCTACAATGGTATTATTAGGGATGTGCTATACAAGCAAAATTGTAACAATATTATCCAGACCAATATACATCACAATATACAGTTTTCATGAAAACTACTTATTAAAAATTACGAATCTTTATGAATCCAATTTCCAAGCAATGGTAGATCTAAAATTCAGATTTTTATCACTAATACTGCAACTAAACATAAAATATAGTGTTTTATTGATTACATCATCTTTGTCTTGTTTTTACTGCAAGCAATGAATAAACAATTCAATTTAAGTGTTTAGTGTGATGACTTTTTTTTCTAAAGCCTCTTCTCCATTTTACATGTCAGATAACCTTCCATGACAATACTGAAAACCTTTTAGTGACTATATAAAATTCCCATTACCCCTGAAATTTAGTTAATATATTCTAAGCTCTCAATTTTTTAAATAATTTACTCAGTGTGAACACTTTTTATGAGGATTAAGTGAAAGCTGTAATGTATGTGTATTGTTTGTAAATCGGAATATTCTGCGCTGATTGTTTTGATTTTTGTGTGCTGCTCGCAATGATAGCTAAATAGAAAGACTGCTATTTTGCGAAACACTGCTTTTTCAAATCACATTCAATTCAAATAGCAAACTCTCATTCACAACTGGAGTATACGATGGTTTCTTTTGTTGTGGTGCTGGAGTTTCAGAACTGCAGGAAAAACTGGCATAACCACAATGAAAACAATACACAAATAGTTATACTGATTAACAAAATTATAATGGTATATAACCCACCCCTAGCTATCAGTAACAGAAAATGTTTGCTTTTGCATAAAGATGCATCCATGTTGTTAGGTGTCAGTGTAACTCATCACAACTTCAACAAAAAATTACTGAGTGCACCATTATCGTGAGAAAAACCATGCTACTGTGGGGAAACACTGACCCCTGTTCTTTCTGTGGAATGTCACAAACCTACACTTTTGAAAAGTTTTCCTCAGCATTACGGTAGTTTCCTTAAAGCAGTTTAAGACTGCCTGTGACATTATTCACCATCTCCTCTTCTCCCATGATGGCAAGCACGGTGCATGAACCTGGCTCCACCTGCACACACAAACACGGTCCAAAAATCTTTAAAATGTCTTAAGCTGATGATACAAAGTGCAACTTTTTCAGCAACCTTTTTTGAGCAATGTTCTTTTTGCCATTGAGAATGGGTAACAATTTTCTATCTGGATACTTTAGATCAGTCGTGGGCCCGGTGTCTCACCTGGTTGCACTTTGACGGCAACATTGCCCAAAAAGTTGCCCCATACATCATCAGCCCTACTCTCCTTAGATTTGCAATTTTGTGTCAAATATGTATAATACATTAGCATAAACAACTATAAACCATTAACTTATATAATGTCTCAATGCTATTTTAGTATTGTAACCATTAAACCTATAAAATAGTACAATCCTCCCACCATTTGCCATATTAAAACAATAACTGCAATGCCATGCTAAGGCATCTCTGCATAGATGTGCCTCTAACCTGTGTGTGTCCAGCATCCTGTACCAGCTTTGTAGGAAGACTGAGGCTCATAGCAAGAGCCTGCAACTCCAAAAGGTGTGCCATGTTAGTGCCTTGTAACACGATCTTCTTTGCTCTAAACAGGCACGAACACACACAAATGTGTGTTAGGTTTACACACTGTATATATTTTGATTCATTAATGATTCTTTTTTTATATATATATATACATGTCTTGGTTTAATATTTATTTAAAAAACAATAGAAGGATGAGGCCACAGTGATATCTCTTACCCAGCATGGTCCCATCTCCAGGCCATTTCCCTCCAACTGTTTTTCTCCTGCAAGGCCTGATACAAACCCACTGCAGCATGACCCACCTGCGCTGCCACCTACAGGGACACACTGCTCATCTGAAATCTATTGAAATCCGGGGACCATACACAAGACATTGTTCTCTAACAAATAAAATTAGTTGAAATGCAAAAGTTGTGCTAGATTGACAGTATGATAAAGTATGGAAGCCCATTTCTCAAACAGCTGAGTAAACAATGTGATTATGTAAGTCATAATAATGAAACACTTTCTTGTAATAATTACTTAGTTTCTGATTATTTTTATCAATTTTCCCCATAATTATGGCTTATTGTATGCATTCACAATGCAACAGATTAAAAAGTAGAGATAGGAGACAACTTCAAATCAACTGGAACAATTGCTTCAGAAAATGATTCAGTGCTGAAAAATCCTCACGCTGGCGACACCCGCTGGTCAAAGCCATGTAAATACAACAAGAACAAAGTAAGACACTTTGTATAGATGCCTTTATTCATAACCTTTTAGCTTTTATATGCTCAAAACATGAACACACACATTGCATGGAAAAATAAATGCCATTACTCCTAAACTTAATAAATGCATGTAACTTAATTGTAATTTTGTTAGATTTATTTATTAGCATAAGCAGGCACCAGTGTTTGTCACCATGGCAACCTCTTCAGCTAGAGAACACTTTACACTACACATATAAGAGCTCAATTATACTGAAAGATCTGGAAAACTATTTATATAGCATCTTTTTTTTTCATTGCGCATATTCACGTTCGCTTGTTAGGCACAACATGCCTGCGTTTCTCATTAGGAAATCTTAAATCATTATTATGAGAAAGAGACTCATTACAAGATACCAAATCATAATTATAGTCTTTTCCTACTTATTGACATTTTAGTCCATATTTATGAGGAAATTCCTCATTATTATGACTTACAGGATGACAGTTTATAACCGTGTAGAGAAATCACTTATTTGTTATTGGTTTCACATTACCTTTCGATTGATGATCAGTCATGCATCAGATATAACATAACGGTCTTTTGTTCATCTTTCTGTATCAATCACTTCTATATTAAGTACATTGTACATCTGTGAATTGTAATAAATAATATCTACCTTCCCCACACCCATGGACAGCTCCATATTTACAACAAACACCATTTTGAACATCATGTCCTCATCACCCTCTTCCTGCAAAAAAAATAAATAAAAAATACAATAAAAAAAAATTAAATTGATTGACTTATCACGGCTGCCTCAATTACAAAGCATTCTATATTTACATCTATCTCTGTTGAGTCCTATTACAATACAATGGCCATTCGGGCACTATTAAATTCAGTCACTGCAATGGTAAACTTTGCTCAGGATGTCAAAATTTTTTCAGCATGAGTTGAGAGTTGTGCACTCCTTCTTTCAAATGTTATCATTAAAACCAACAATGTACAGACAATGTAAATAAGAGATTTATGGTGTAGTGTAGACAGCTTCATTGATTATTATCAGGGGTTTTCATGAGAGCACTGAACAAGTGAGTAATGGCTTCAGTGACTATAAAAGGAGTGCACTTTGTTCACATTCTGTATATGATCTATTCACTATTTAAATAAAAGTAAATCAGTGGTTTGTCATATCCATTAGGCCCTACACAAAGCTGTATTTAATGTAGCATTAAACTACTTGAAATATACCTCATTCTCTAGTTTGTTGAAGTAATACATTGCAGCCTCCTCCGCAGACACATTCTGTGTGTGCAAGAGTGCCTGTAAAAGACCAATAAAAGCATCTCACTCCAAAAACCATTACATAACATGAACAGCTTTTATGTATGTCCAATTCTGCTACCATAACAAAAATTAACAAACTCATCAAGGTAATTCAAACCATAATATCCAGTATACAAACAGTTCTGGTTCTCAAAATGGGTGAACTATATTTTGATATCTACTGTGAGAAACAATACTGGAAATGTTTAATTAATTTTAATCAGGTGTGCTGTATTTTGTGAGGTGCTGTACCTGTTTGGCTGCCTCCTCAGGTATGTCCAACTCTCTGAGCTGCTGCAGGAATACAGGGTTCACTTCCTGCTGGGACTCCATTTCTGAAATATAGAAATGCACATTATACATCCTTTATTAACATAATGTATTCTAATAGACTGTAAGTGATATACTGTAACGTTTTAATCGTAGATAGCATCCTATTCGTATTACAGTGTTCGAAGTATAAGACGACTCACTGACGTTCTGATATATAAATAGGCTCTAGGTTGGATCACACTTAAGTTTGAATGCAAATGAACGCATTGTATTTAACTGCGACACCTCTACATCCGTATAAAGTCGACAGAATGTGGGTTAATGTGTTATTTCTTCCATGCTACCCAGAGTTTATAGCTGCTTGTGCTGCTAATACCAGTATTGCCACAAATTATGGAATTTTTAATAGTCTAGCTGAAAGCAGCTCAGGACAATCGTATTTTGCATTTTAGGGTGTTCTGGATATTGGCTCTTACCTGTTTTTCTGCACTACTGCACGAGCGATTATCACCCAATGAGACTGTGAGCTTCTTAACGAGCGATTGTTTCGTGTTTTCACTCCCAAATTGGCATAAAGTCATTTGTGATATTCGATTATTTTTAACCTTTTACTTCCACTAAATGCTGCTTACAGTTTAAATAATCTGTTGCAACAATAGCTTTCGGCGCAAACGTGAACTACCCATTACCGTATACACCAAGTTCAAGTGTCATGTCGGTTACAGTTCCGGGTCATCAGTGCTGCAAATCTCCTTGCTTAAACCGAAAAGTAAAATAAGTTTTGAAGCGTTGGAACGAAATTATTTAACTTAATAACACTATAGCCACTTGTACACCGCAGCTAAGACGGCCCATGCGTTTAGACATTCATTATTCCTACATAGTGGATTGCGCAAAGAAAGAAAGAAAAACTACAAACATGGTGGACATGCTTGAGGCCGATGGTACGTCATCATTTTAACAGCTTAAAAGCCAGACAAGTTACATGGGGTGTACTTTCAATGAAACTGACCTAGAATCAAAGTTAATTGCTCCAGCCCCAGTAGTTGTAATACATCAATACCACCCTGGTAAATTAAAACTATGAGAAGATTAAGGAAATGGGGGATGGGATTAATTTAAAAGCATGATAGATTATAGAGTTTGCAGTTAGGAAGGCTGGAAGAATAACAGATAGTAAATGTGTATACAGCAGAGGTGATAGCAATCCTAATGGCACTAGGCTGGGCTTATGAAGTAAGAACAGATAAAGTAATAATATGTTCTGACTCTGTGGCAGTTCTTATGAGTTTACAATCATTCCAAACAAATCGAAGTGACATTTTATCAGAAATCATGATTATACACAGTATAAAACAGATAGGAATAATAACTCATTTATGTGGGTACCAGGACATGGAGGAATTCAGGGTAATGAGAAGGTAGACAAAATAACCAAAGAATCCTTTGAAAGCATGCAATATGAAATGACATATTGGAACAGGTCGGCACAAGGGAGCATAAAGCAGACTAAAATCATTCATAACATAAGCAGAAGGGAACAAGACAAGTCATTTTCAAATCCTTACCCTACATTATACGTTTTGATGTAATGCATTAAAAAGAGAATGGAAGAGTCTTAAAGAAGAATAGCAGTCTTTAGGAAAAAAAGAATTCACAATATGTACTAAATGATGGTCTAAATGTATGAAAACAAATTAATGCGATCATGAGACTGCATTTAAAAGATTAAAAATAGGATTGGGATAGATCTTTCTCTTCAGTAGGTCGCAGTATGCACCTATAAGGTTTGGTCCACAATCTGCCATAAAACCAAAAGAAGAAGAAAGAGTGTGTGTTTTGTCTTGTTGGTTACAAGTCAACTTTTCTATTAATTGTCTTTTAATGTTTAAATTTGTTTGTACAGTATATTTTTGGCTTCTTGAGTTAAAAAAAATTAAGGAATAGTTAGTACAAAAATTAAAGTTCTGTCAATATTTACTCACCCTCTGTCCAAATTCATTCCAAGCAAGACTTTCTTCTGCAGAACACAATACATTTTGAAGAAAGTTAGGATTAACACAACACTGGACCCCACTGACTTTGATTGTCTGGACGAAGAAAAAAAAGAAGCAATTTTTCAAAATACCATCTTTTGTGTTCCGCAGGAAAAAAAAAATGCATACAGGGTTAATAAAACATTTAAATTATAAGTCTCCAAAAATTTTCAACCAGCATTGTTTGCATTGTTACAGTGTTGATAGTTTATGTAAATTAGAGGTGCCCAAATGATTTACTATGAAGGGCTTCTTATTGATAGAATTTTCAAGTTATCCTGAACTCCATGATTAGTTGAATTGTGTGTGTTTGACTGTGGTTGGATCTGAAATCTACAGGAGTAAGGTATGGTACTCCTTTCTTATAACATTTCCCCTATGTAGGGTCATAGGAGCACATTCCAGTGTCTCAGGCTGAAGGCAGGAAACATCCTTGACAGGTAACCAGTCCCTCACAGGGCTAACATACAAAGACACACATTCACACAGAAGGCCAATTCATGTTCTCCAATTGGCCAAAACTTACACCAACACTGAGAAAACATACTAATTTTATACAGAAAGGTCTCCTCGCTCAACTTGGGGTTTAAATTGGGGACCTTTTTGCTGTGGGGTGATAGTATTTTAATAGATTTAAATGTACAGTTGTACCTTTCGTATCACATGTACATGCATAAAATTGAAATGTTTACACATCTTTCTAAAATAAGCTTACTTAACAAAATTGGCACCCGCGTACTGTTGGAAACCAAAAGAGAACACCAAGATACTTGGAAATATCTTCAGCAGGATTCTGCAGTGCTGTTTCATGCTTGTCATCAAGTCGAACGTCAAAAGGAAGTGTGCACTGTATTTTATAAGCATTCAGTGGGCGGTGGTGTCAGTCTAACAGTTTCATTCTTTAAAGGTTATCGCTTAATCAAAAGACAATACTAGAAATTACATTAGACCGTGAGATCCAGTATACCTAGTACTAATAAACATTATTAATACCAAATGAGTTTTAAGCACCAAGAAAAAAAAGAGACTGGCAGAGCTCTCCAAATGTAAACTTTATTTGTCCTAATTATTAAACTGATGCCATCAAGTTCACCTTGAAAGCCCAATACAATGTACATTATTTTAGATTTCATGTGATGCTATGGAAAAGATACCAGATCAAGTGATCTTTCATTTGTATTCCCATAATTCGCATACATTCAGAACCAAAAACCTATAGAACAGCTTAACATTAAACTTGTAAGCTTATTGTTAAACCTCTCTTTTAAAGAAGCGTTCATAAGTTTTATAATAATTTATTCTTTCTGAACTTGCTATGAAGCTACGTAACAATTCAGTCATTATTTAAATTATACTACACTACAAATATTAGTAAATATGACACAGTCACATCTTTTCTCTGACAATTTCTATTTATCTCAAATTTTTGTTGTTCAGTGTTTGAGAACAGGCTTTGATCAAAAACAAATAATTGCAAGTGAGCGGCCTATTTACCTATACAGTGGACCAGCACTAATATATCTGAGCACAACTTTATATACTTTATATAACATAGATCATATTTTCTCACGTGAAGGCTAAAGATTTCTATTCTTTAAACGTACCTACATAAAAGTATCAGTCTTTAAAATTCTGAGGATGTGGTAAGAGATGATTAATTCATTCAATCCTATGTTGGCACCTCAAATAAAAAAATAAAAAAAGCTTAAATTATATCAACAAATCAAAATTAAGAAAAACACATTGGCTAAACATTATTTGACCTGACTGGTTGAAACAGTGACCCTATATGTAACAAGTCTGCTAGACTTGGTCTTACTAGTCAAGATTTATACATTTTAAAAAGTTAACAAAATATAGACTCTTTCATTCTGTATTTTCCAGTGACACTTACTCGACATCATAACAATTTACAATATCCTAATAAACTGTAATATAATACAACATTTTACTACAGTGTGTCAGTCATGGTATGTTTCTGCAACTTTGCAAATGCTGAATCACATTCAAATGTTACCAACAGTGAACAACTGGCAGATACAAAGCGAGGAGGTAGACAAAGCACAGAACATCTAAAAGTGTTCTGGTGGAAGGTCATGACCAAGCAAGAGCTCGAGCATGTGTGTTTTTCATGATAATCCTGCAGAAAAACTCCAGTGTGAGTAAAATGTATTCATATACTCAACAAGGCATCCAGGGCTTTCCAAAATAAAAAGGACTGAGATGGGAATAACCCTAATCCATATATAAAAAAAAAATAAAACAATCCAAGACCATATTTAAGTTAAAGGCTACACTCCTTCTAACCCAACACATCACAGTACACTGTGGGTCTTAATTTATCTTTGTTAGTAGATTTCAATTTAATACAGCTAAATGGAACAGGATCTTTTTGTAAGCCTGCTAAACATGGTAGCTTTGCAATTTATGCTGTACCTAAAGTACCTGTACCCTATATTCATATAGCCACTCGTCAGTGTCTTCACACTTATTACTTTTACTTTACTTTGTCCTTGATCACAAGTCTGTCACTTTATTTTCTACAGCTGCAGCAATCTGTTGAAGCCGGTAGCCGAGCTGCATCTTCTGAGCAGTGGTGTCTTCCTCTAAGGCAGTGATAATCTAACATAAACATACAGGAAAGAGGAATTAAATTAGAGCACAAATACATCCATTTTTATAAGTAGCAGAAGCATAGTCTTTAAAAATGTATTGTTCTACTAAAAGTGGTAACATGGTCACACTTTATTCTGAGGTCCAGTTCTCGCTATTAACAAACCATTAACTTTGACATTTGCCTCAAACTCCTAATTTGTTGCTTATTAACGGTTAGTAAGGTAGTTGTTGAGTTTAGGTGTTGGGTAGGATAAGGGTCATGCAGAATATGTGCTTTTCTGTGCTTTAGTACTAGTAAACAGTCAATGTAATAATAATAGACATGCTAATAAACAACTAGTTAATAGTGAGAATTGGTCCCTATACTAAAGTGTTATCGGTAACGCTTTACAATGTCTCATTTGTAATGCATTAGCTAACATGAACAAATGAGCAATGTACAACATCTTTTAAAAGATTTTGGAATTATTTGATCAAAAATACATTAAAAACAGTAATATTGTAAGATATAAATTAAAATAACTTTTATTTTAATGTATATTTAAAATGCTAATATTTAGATTTCAATTTTATTATTTAAAATGTAATTTTTTTTTTTTTTTCGTCTCGGCGAAGCTTTAAGAACATTATCCTTCATAAATTATTCTAATATCCCAATCTAGTGCAATAAATATGTACAATTATTATTAATGTTGATAACTGTTGATAATTTTTTTGTGGAAACCATGGTACACTTTTTACAGTATTCCTTGATGAAGAAAAGAACATGTTTGAAATATGTTTTTTCAATAATACAAGTCTTTACATTCACTCTATTTATTGAATTCCTTGCTGAATTAAAGTATTCGTTTCTTTAAAGAAAACCTTACTGACTCTAAACCTGTGAACAGTAGCTAGTGTATATTTTTAAAGTATACATTAGTTTAGGGACCGATTCTCGCTATTAAGTAGTTACTTATTAGCATTAATATTACTAGCATATTGGCTGTTTATTAGTACTTATAAAGTACATATTAATGCTTTATTCTGCATGACTATATTTTAGATCCCCTAATCTTTCTCCATACCTAAAGTTAACAACTACATTACTAACTATTAATAAGCAGCAAATTAAGTTTACTGAGGCAAAAGTCATAGTTATTAGTTGGTTAATAGTGAGAATTTGTCCGCAAACAAAAGTGTGACTCAATATATTAGTAAACGTTGAAATTACCATTAAGATTAATGAATGCTGTAGAAGTAAATTGTTAATGTTAATTTATAGTAGTTAACTGATGCTAACAAACTAAACCTTTTTGTAAAGTATCAGCCTAAGAGCTTATACATTGTCTTAAAATATATCTTAGCCTGTCATGACTCACCTGATCGTAGTATTTGTTGATGTACTTATAGAGCTCATGCAGGGCCACCAGGTAATTCAATTCTCCAGAGTAATTCTGACAGTCAAAACAAATGTAGAGAGTGTAAATCTTTTTAACAACATTTGCATGTGCTACAAAACACCATTAATAACCCGCCATCTCTAACCCGTTACAAATTCACTTCAGTTAGTATGACTTTTTCATATTTTACAACTGAAAGAAGGTAAACTGGTGACAGACATACCCTGGAGAGCTCAGCAAGAGCGGAGTTCATCTCCTGATCGCTGGCAGAGATGGTCTGCTTGATGTCTGCATAATATCTGTGTATGAAAAATAGTGAGATTCAGAACAAGATGAATTTCCAATATGGGCTTTATAGTAGTAAAGCGGTCCAAGGTAATGTTACCGTTCAACCATCTGTTTATAGCAAGGGATATCTCTGGCATACAGCAACTTATTAATAGGTGAATCCTAGATAATTAAAAGGAATAAAAATGTAAATTTCTGTTTTACAGTCATGTCAATATTCCTGTTGCTTTCTCTGTTTGTCTCTTACCCTGCCAAGTTTATGCTCTGTGGTAGTGCAAGAGTCCATGAATGTTTGAGCAATAACTGACAGAACCGCGTCCACATTATCTGACACCTGCACATCAAAGATGAACTGAGGGTTCTTTACAATGTTGATCCAGAACCGCAGAGGCAAACTAGAACCAAAAGACAACCAAATCAGATCATAAAGAAAATGTTAAACTATTACTTTACTCCTTGGTGGATACTTGATTGTTTTAACCCTGTTAGGGCTTTCAATATCTAATTCCATCATAAAGTACCCTCATTAAATACTAAGGATAAAGCTATAGTTCACACAAAATAGAACACAAATAAAGATATTATTGATTCTCTTAACATTTTGTCCATCCAATCAAAGTCCAAACAACTATTAAAGCAGAAAATGAACAAAAGTCTTAATTTGAAACCACATTGAGTGCAAGTACATTTTTGTTAAAGATCACAGGTCACTATAAAAAAATAGTGAACAAAGAAAAAAGTTATTTTTGTGGACATGCATTAACCTACAAGTTAAACCATAATTTCCAGATTGTCTTTTAGCATTTTCTATGGTTAAATCTTTTATGAAGTTAATTTGTACCTGTTAGTCTTCCAGATGTGAATAGTTTCAGAGTCTGAAATGCCATGGCGCACTGCCTGATCATCGAGCAAGTCAAAGAAATATTTAATTGCCAGAGGAACTGGTTGACTAGTGCTTAGAATAACTGTGAACAGATCATTCACGAACTTCTGCAGAGTACCCTACAGAAAGACAAAGACACAACATGTAAAACGGTGCATGTATTCAGCCATACCTAGTGGAAAGAGTTGTACATAACACCTTTATGCTTTTGTATATATCTTTAGGGTGTGTAAACACATGTTTAAGCTACCTTCATTGACAGCAAGCGTGTGAGATAGATCTCTGGTATTGTCTTGGCTCTTTCTCGTTCTTTTAAACTGCCTCGTCTGTGTTTGGGTAACTCTGGCTCCTCGCTGGCCTTCACTAGATGCCACATTCTCACTCCTCCCTCATCTGCATCCTCTAGCATGGGCGTCTCTGTATATTCAGCAATATATTCACGTGTTGAAAAGAGAACACACAAAGCCTCATTCATTTTTAATTTTTTTTTTTATCAATACTGCATTGTTTCAAGATTAGTTTTAAAAAAATCATGAAAAATAACCCTGTGTGTTGCGTGTCTGTGTGTATCTTTGAACATGAACACTTTGCATAGTCACATGCAATATACTGTACTCACTCTCCCCTGCAATGTAATCATGGGTATCATGGTGAATATGTTTGCTATGGCGCGGCACCAAAGCTACAGTTGCTCCATCTGGAACCTGAAATCCCCAAAATACATGAAGAATAGAAGTTAAAAATGTTACCTATACTTTATGTCATGTTACTACAGAATAGTCCCAATTCGGTCCCCCACTTTCAAACAAGACATATTTCTGTTGATCAAATTCACATGACCACCTTGAATCCAATGCAAAAACATGTGTTGGAAATTGTAATCCTCATGCAAAATGTGCCTGCACCTTAAATTTTTCCATAGGCTTGCTCAGTAAGAGGATTTATAAGGCATTGTTTTTTTGTTTTTGTAAAGCACTCGACTTGAATGGCATACAACAATGTGTGTTTTAAAGATTGCATTGCACCTTATAATGCTGGAGCGTGTTGAGGCGTTTCCAGTTGCCCTGAACCACAGATGTTAAATCTTCATCTGAGAGGATTAGGTGACCTGCTACACCAGACTGCCATTCTGGGAATGCCCAAGAAACAATGAAAACCACATGTAAAGTCAAAGACATATAAAGTTTGAAAAGAAACAAAGAATGAAAGAATGAATAAATACGACATAGAAAGGACACAGCTGATATGTGTGAGAGAGTGCACTGCAGACATGTATGAACGTTCTCACCTAGGTCCACAGAGTCAGCATGTGGTCTATGAGAGTATGAGGTGCCCTTGTACACCTGGTCTAGTATCTTCTCCTTCACCTGGGTTATAGTGTCACAGTCTAAAACTTTAGCAGCAACTGGCTGTGTCTCATTCACACCTATTCCCTGCATCAAGACATTCACTGTCTAAAGTGAAAAAAGAATTGGAGAGAGAAATAATTAAGTATATTTTTAAATCCCATTTCCATTATCTACATTTTATATAAGCACAAAAAAATCCACCTATTATTCTGTAATAAATCTATAAAGTGTTTTGTTTATTGTAAATATCCCAGTTGATTTTCCCATTTAATAATGATGATTTAATAATGATTTAATAATGGTTAATAATGAGCTGTCTTCTGAAAGATGTGCACATCTTTCACCTCTACCATAAAATCAGCAATGTTTTGCTGAAAAATTACATTTAATTATCTGAACCCTTTGCTGTTTCTATTGGCAGCCAGTTTATCAGAACCAGAGACCTGGATCTAAACTAGGCAACTACAATCATCCTTCAATTATACTCATAAAACAGAAACCCAGGGTTAAGAAACCTACTGTGAGAACAATGTTAATTCTATATTAATACACTGATGAGCCAAAACATTAGGACCACCTGTCTAACAACATGTCTACACCGGACGCGAGCAGCGCAGCGTGACAAAATACTATAGAACTCATAATCAGTGATGCTGTCTACACTGGATGCGGTGCAGCTCGGCACGACAAATCCCAAACAGAAAACTGCTGCTGCATTCTATTTATGACGTATTGACACAAATTTCAAATGATTTTCAATGGTCGCTTTGTTGCATCCAGTGTAGACAGACTTTAGCTGTTGCGGCGTGGCGTGACAACTGTCGCGTCCAGTGTAGACACAGTGTAACATGCTGTTAGCCCTCCTTGTGCTGCTGAAACAGCACTCACCCACCAAGTCATGGACTCCCTGAAGGTGTCCTATGGGAACTGGCACCAAGACATTATCAGTAGATTAGTTGAGCCACCATGGATTGGACTGGTTGGTCCAGGACTTGCCACAGATGTTCAGTCAGATTAACATCGAAAGAATTTGGAGATCAGGACAACACTCAAACTCTTCATTACCCTTCTTTAAAACACTCCTGAACAATGTGTGTTCTGTAGCAGGGTGCAATATCCTACTGAAGGAGGCCACTGCCATCAGGGAATGCCACTGTCATGAAAGGTTTACCTGGACTGCGATTAGGTTTATGTTGGTGGCATGTGGCATGTAAACATGAATGGCAAGAAACAAGGTTTCCCAGCAGAACATTGCCCAGAGCTTCACAGATCCTCAAGCAACTTGTCAACTTCTTGCAGTGCAACCTGGTGTCAATAAATCCCCAAATAAACGTGATGCAAAAGAAAACAGGACTCATCAAACCAGAAAACATTCTTCCACTGCCCCGAGGTCAGTTCTCTTGTTTGTGTAACCATTCTAGGGGCTTTCAGCTCTGGACAGGGGTCATCATGGACACTTTGACCAGTCTATATCTACCGAGAACCATTATTAAAATTGTCGACACATGGACCTTCTATCATCAAAGAGTCCTGAACACCCTACATGCTGTCACCAGTTTGTGGTTTGACCCTCCTTAGACCACTGTTGGTAGGTTCTCAAAAATGCTGCACAGGAGCACCCTACAAGCATTGCTGTTCCAAGAATTTGGCCCTTATCAGATTGCACTCAGATCTTTATTCCTGCCCATTTCTCCTGCACCAATACATTGACTAAATTAACTGATTGTTCATTTACAATATAAATTACCTAGACGTTCACATGTGTTAGAAGATGATTAACAATACTCACTTTACCTATGAGTTATCAATTGGCTCAGCAGTGTATATAACACTATATTACAGTCCTTGATACGTTTTTGTGTGTTGATCGTGGTAATATCCTTGCTGTCAGTGGGTGAACTAACCCTTTAACGCAGATGAAAAACAAGTCTGTAAGGGACAGGCTTACACTCTTTACAGTGACACACACTGTACAAAAGATTCTAGATCACATAATTTTCCCAACTGACAAATTTTAAAACTGATTTATGGAGTTTTTTTAAATTACTTAAACACACTGTACTTCTATCCCTCACAGCTTCATTTTCATTCCTGTCCAACATTAAATAGGGTGCTACCTTCACTAAGGTCTATTTCACTAAGGTCTACTTAATGGTATAATTACACTTACAATGACACCTTACAATAATGTCTAATCAAACATTGTGATAGTTTAAGTGTGGACACAATCTGTGAGCTAAGATGGAGAATTTCAGTCATATTGAAACAATTTGTTTTACAAAAGCTTTCTGGCAGAAACAAATTAGACTAATGCACTAAAATGCACTGTGCAATAAAGAGACCTGAGTTCATGATAAAGAAATTAAAAAAAATTCTAACCAGAGTGTGGTATTCTAGATCCTCTCTTAGCAAGCGGTTATCATTTAAGGTGTATTTGGCTTTGCCAGTCACTGCATCCACGGGTCCTTTATCCACCTGGTGTTTAATTGCTCTGAAGAGCATGTACAGAGACTCACCAGCTGAATGCTGAACACAGGGAGCAGACATACAATCATTTACACAATATAACATGGATAAACTACTCAAAAACACATAGAAATTATTTTAAAATTATACCAACTGTCATTAGATCTATCCTGCAATCTTAATTAGGACATTATTGGACAATAGTTTTACACTGTTAACTATCTAATCACATTTTTCAGAACTACAAAAATAATGTGTAAGTGTCTCACCTATAGTGCATCTCATTTTATCCACAGTAAATTTATGTAAACAATAACCTAACCTAACCCAAACAATCCTACCAATTTTCATACGCACCCTTAAGAAAGAATAGAGGCAGATGGATATCCAGTTTGTCAGGAGCTTTTCAACTACTGTCTCAGTTCTGAGAAGACAAATCAAGTCTCCGTCATACAGGCACTTTTTTTAGAACAGTGAATATTATTAAATTAGTTCTTCTAATGTCAGTTACTCACCTCCGGAGCATGAGTTTAGGGTTCTTGGCAATATACTGTTCCACCAGATCGTTCAACAGTGTTTTGAGTATGTCAGTGAAGTACTCTAGTTTACTGTGAAGAGCCACAGTGAGCAAAGAGGCCACATATCCTCTGTCTCTAGGTGAAAATGTCCTCTGGCTCTCAAGAGTGTGGATAAACTGTATGAAAGAAACATGCAATAATTAATATAAAAAGATGGAAAGAGTTATCATTTAATGCAGTGGTTCCCAATTCTGTTCCTGGAGATCTACCCACCTGCAAAGTTGAAATCCAACCCTGAATCAACACACCTGTCTCTAATTATTAAGTGCACCAGAAAATCTTAATAAGCTGCTTCAGCTGTGTTTGAGTTAAAGCTTAACTTTGCAGAAAGGTAGATCTCCAGGAACAGGACTGGGCACCCCTAATTTAGCATATCCATTCACAGACTCATATACAACTTTCATGAAAACTGCAAGCATTTTTTCTCTTTTTTTGTTTAAAGGTCTTGTTTAATTCTGTACTGAGTACTATAAAAAAAAAAGCTATAAAAGTTATTTACATGTTTGCCAGAGGACAAAATACGTACAATTTACCCTGTTCATCAGGTTTAAAAAGAAACCTGCTTAATGGATGTTGCCTTTCTGAGCATCAGTAAATGTTTGCATCTTTTATAATGGCAGTGTTTGAGTCCTTCAGTTGTTCTCTATGGGCCTGTTTACACCTGGTCACTCTATGCGTTTTTTCTGATCAGATAGCTATCAGATCGTGAAAAGACCAGGTGTAAATGCCCGAAATGCATTCGAGACGGATATAAATCTGATTGCTCAAACCAGTTCAGGAAGTGGTCTGGGACGCATTCCAGACGAAACTGGACAAGTGTAAATGCATCTGGTTGTTGAAACCACACATGCAAATTTACTCCTCCCAAAACATTAAAATAATAAACGTGTGAGAGCGTGTTGTAGGCTAAATGACATTATAGTCAGATATGACAGTGTGCTAAAGACCCCACACCTAAGCTGGACAAAGTTAGTTGGCTACAGCAATCATCTTCATTAAATGTGCTCTTTTAACCTGGACAGCAGGATGAATTTTTGTGATAGGGGAGTCAAATAATATTTATATTGTCTTGCCATAAATGTGTGAAGATGTGTTCTTAATTTTCTTTCTGTCTAAACTTAAAAAAAAACTTAAATTTTTAAGCAGTTAAGCAAAAACAAACAAACAAACAAACAAAAATTATCAGGAGGGGATCGCAGATCGTTACAATCACAAAACAAAAATGCCTGGTATACACAGGGTGTTGACTGTTTTCTCATCTTCAAAAACATCTCCAAAACATTCCCTGTTTGTAATAATGTAATGGGTAATTCTCTGAGAAATCTGTCAAAGGTCAACAGTTAGGAAAAATGATTTTAGCTACCTTAGTGAGAAAGAGTTTACTGTTTAGGAGATTAGATAACTGAATGAGTCCTTGCTCCACTGTGGCCCGTCGACACTCCTGCACATCCAGGTCTCTGCGAAGTGGGGACTCACGGTGTCCAGGGAAAAAGATGCGTTCAGCATACATACGGTACTCCAAGAAAGGAATCCCTGATCCAACCAGATCACTTGTCACATCCATCATTTCAGTCATCAGATCTGTGGAGGTTTAACAGTCAAATCTATGATTATAAAAGGTCGGATTTTTATAAGAAATGGTTTGGGAAACTTTTGCTGATATACTGCACTGGATAATTTTCAATATGTTTAAACATTTTAAGAAGGTTTACGTAACGTTTCAAATTAATGCAACTCTTCAGAAGCTGTGGAACAAGTGGACTAATATTTTGTCTATTAGTTCCAAATGGTATAATTTTATTAATTATAATTTTATCACTTTGAATGAATGAGGGTATGTTAATGACAGAATTTTCATTTCTGGGTGAACCATCCCATATAAAATCATTTAAACGATCCTAAATGTAGCCATAAATTACCTGTAAACTCTTTTTTGCAGCGATCTCTCACACTGGTCTCTAGATTCTCCAACTGGATCTGAACTTTCTTATAATCTCTCAGAGCCTGTTTACTCTTTCTCCTAAGAGGAAGAGATATCAGAGCACAAAATATGAATAATGTTCAGATCTATAAATGTTTCAATATTGATTTATTGTTGCATTACTCATTGGTAGCAGGTAAGCATTAAACACGAAATGGGCATTCTGTTTTCCGATTTACACTCGGCAATTTAATCTAAAATGTAATTTGTTAAATAAGATTGCTATTTATCACTAACATTGCATTCCTTAACAAGCTATAGCCTACTCTTCATAGGATACTAACTTTTTCACAGCACTGTATTTAGCACAATCTGTCACATTACATACAGTCATGGCCAAAAATATCGGCTCCCTTGGTAAATATGATTAAAGAAGGCTGTGAAAATTAATCTGCATTGTTAATACTTTTGATCTTTTATTTAACAAAATCACAAAAATCTAACCTTTCATTGGATAATTAGAATTTAAAATGGGGAGAAATATCATTATGAAATAAATGTTTTTACGTATTACGTGTATGTATTACGTACACACCTGTAAATAAACACGATGATAAGCACAATAAGAGCAACAAGAGAAGCAACTGCTCCAACCCCAATCTGTGCCACTAGTGGAAAGAGGGAGTGACTAGGAGAATCATACTGCACTTGTCCCAGTGAAAAGTTCAGGTTTCCCATATGCACCTGGAAACAGACAGATAAACACACACTATTATACACCCCTGTTCATGCAATACAATATCTGCTACAAATAAAAAAAGCAAATAACAGCCACTTCATTATAGAAGATATAAGTGAGAGGGCGCTGGCTTCATGCTTACTATAAATTCTGGAAAGGCCTCAGCTCCTTCTCGCTTGCGCCCGTGCCTGAGGGATAGTGGGGGCTGCTGGGGTGGTGGCTCACAATAAAGGTGGTTATGTGTCAAAGTTTTAACAGTACAAACTCCTTCACCAATCAGAGCTACTACTTCCTCTTTAAAGACGGCCAAGTCTAAATTCTCACCCTGTAGAAAGAAATGAAAAAGGCTCTAAGAAATTCTAAGAAAAGAATCACAAGATTAAGTTCCTAAACATGACAAGTAATGGTGGGCGATATTACGAATTATCAATCCATGCTGTGATTGGACAGTTAGACTCAACTATTCCAGTAAAAAAGTGCCTTAGAACTAATCAATATTGACTGTCATAACAAAAATACAAGAACTACTAACTAACTAACTAACAAACAAACACATACATACATAAAAACACAATGGCAAAAGTCCCACTAACCTCCACTGATATAACTGATCCAGGTTTGTAGCGATATGGTTTTGTGGGATCACGGTGGTTCAGCGGGTGCAGGGTTGGGTTGGGTTCATAGGTAAAAGGTGATTGGCTAACAGAGTTAAAGTCAAAGTGCAAGTTATCCAAAAGAAACTCAACAAGCATAGGACCACCAACTACCTCAGCATCTACACCAGGAGTCCGACACAACAACAGAGAAGAGGTTTTCACCTCGCAATCCTCCTCAAACTACAGAGAAAATGAAAACAAGAGAAAGAGATAACACTGTGTAAGTGGACAGTCACCAAAATATTTTACACAAAATGATGCATAACTATGCAGACTGTTCATCAAAAGACTACAATGTAATATCTTAATAAAAGACCTTCATGATGACAAAATGCCTTTATTTGATTAATCTTAAAACTGTTGTGAATCAAGACAGATTTACTTTAGAACACATATTTCTAAATATGTATTTCTGAAACTCACTTGAAGATCACTCTGAATAAAATAGTCGCTAAAACAATAAATGTGTGATAGTCCATAAAAGTAACATCAGAACCATTAAATGTAATAATCGGCAATCAATGCACTTACCATAGTCATATCAGATATGAAATTAGATGGTTCTCAATGTATAATCCAATGAATAATCTAATCTCAACCAGTAATTTATGGAGTTTATGAATGAATCACTGGGCAGAAATTTCTAAATTGAGAAAATGGGCTTCAAACTTGTGGATATAGATGTTAGAATGCTTTACTGATATGTGAATATAGTTTATAAACAGAGTACAAAACTAGGAACATGATAAATTCAGTGTATGAGTTTGTTAGGTCAGGTTAAAAATTAAAAGAAAAAAAAAAACAGTTTGATAGAACAGTGTTCTGTTCAGTCTATTACCTGCATTTCCACATCTGTCACACTCTTTTTTCTCCTTTGTCTGCGTCTCCTTAAGGGATAAACTGAGTCTGAGAGGACCACTGTCACTCGCATCTGAGGTTTCTGGACCACATCTAAGTTCTGGCCGAAAACGCTAATTACACGCCCTCCACTGTATAAATGTGTAAAGGAAGAAATGTTAAAGATTTTCAAGAAAAGAAAAAAAAACTGAAAGTTTTGCACAATTTAACGTCAGCCAGGCAAACATCTTAAGGTCTTAGAGAAAGTACTCAACACACACCCGATAAAGCTGTTAGAGGGCATGGCATGTGTAATGTTGGGGTCAGGGGTATAGTTGTAGCCATTGCCATGGAGATGTCGCTCAGTGTTTCCATACCGCACAGTCACTCTGTGTTCTCCTGTCCTGATACTAGCGCCAGTCAGACACTTGATAGTTTCCTCCTGAACACTTGATATTCTGCAGAGGAAAAGAAGAACATAAAGAACTTCCTAATCACAGACAATACTCATATTACACCAGTCTACAGCACACAGTTTTCCACAGTGATACATAGTACTTACAATGAACAAGGCACATTCCCTAGTAGGACACTGATATCAGTAACACGACCAGTCAAAAGTTTTCTGCCTTTGATTGTCAGAGTTGTTCCTCCTGCCTGTGGTCCTCTCTGAGGAGAAACTTCTATCAGCTTCGGGTCTTAAAGGATGCAAGGTTGAGAGATACAATCAGAAGAAAGTCTGCATTCAAGAACAAAAGAATTACAGTTTTTTCTTCTGCAATCATCAAGCCAGAAGGAATTCCACAACAACCATTTTCAAATAACAATGTGCCAATGCACATAATTATCTGATGAAAAAACAGGAAATGGAGGGATATGGCATGTGGGGGTGGGGGGGGGTGTACAACATGATGTTTGTCATTTACAATGCTTTTATGTTGCGTCAAAGCACAATATGCCATAATCATGTTTTGTATAGAGTGTATCATTACACACTGAAATTGAATCTTAAAGGTGGTGTATGTGAGATTTTGACTCTACTAAAGCATAAAAATACCATAATATGTTTGCAGATATTTAAGAAACATTCTAAGTTAACACACTTGTTTATCTGAAAAACAATGCTACAGTCAGTTATTCTCCTTTGAAAATGTGTGTTCCGGGCTGGAATGTCAGTATTTGTTTTGGTTTGTGAAACCCGCCCACTGCCAGTTTACCCAGTTGTATTTCAGCACCCCGGGTTACCAGTTGGCGGAAAACACAGCGTATTTAATTTCATTCATCGCCAAGTGCTGTCGTTCCTGTTTGAGTCGTCAATCTGGCAACCTGCGTGTGCGTCAAGTCTGAGGAGGAGGTACTAGGTGAAAAAAACCCTCTCCAATATTTTGAATTTGGACTGCAATACCTAGTTCAACAACTCGGTGTCAATCCTACATACAGCACCTTCAACTTTGCTGTCTTCAAAAGTCTCATCTTTAATGCACAGGGGCAAGTTTTTAAACAACTTTAAAGGCGATTTTCTCAATATTTCAATTTTTTTGCACACTCAGATTCAAGATTTTCAAACAGCTGTATCTCAGCCAAATATTGTCTTATCCTAACAAACCATACATCAATGGAAAGCTTATTTGTATTTCAGCTTACAGATGATGTATTTCAATTTAAAAAAATTTACCCTTGACTGGTTTTGTGGTACAGGGTCACATTCAGGTAATGAGTGTTCAATATAAATATTATATAAATTGGATAAAAATAGTCCATACAATTTATGCACTACTCTATATTTAAAGTCTTCTAAAGCCGTAATGATTGTCATTATTATTGATTGCTTACACAAAGCTATCCTATGACTTCTAAAAAATTATAGGGAACACTTTTATTATATATTTGGGCTCGGTGGACATATTATTCCCCTTCTGTGTCCAATGGAAGATGGGTCAATACATTTTTTTGGAAAGACATGATAATAATATTGCTAGTTGATAGTAAATACAAGTTAACCTGGTAGCTGAATCTCTGACTTGACAGGCCGAAGCCTCCACCAGACACTTTCACTAAGACGTGACCAGATTTCTCCTCTCCACTTGCAGTAGTTGTACATATAATTCTAAAAGAGGGAGAGTAAGCATAAACAAATGTGTGAGACACACAGAAACAAAGCAAATGGGCAATTACTTCTTAATATGCTTTAATCAGTGTAATAAGTGAACTGCAAGTACTGTATATTGTAAAGAACAATGCTCTTCAGGTGCGGGAACTGTGGTTCTATACTATACTCCTGAAGCAGTGTGCTTTAGGGACAAGTTGAGGCACTCACATCAATGACAGTATTTGAAATACGTTTACCTGGAGGATATTTCATATAGATGTGGTATAACAGTGCAGGGCACACCCGCAACAGTCACAGACTGAAGAATATCCTGAGCTTTCTGTCCCAAGTTAGACCCAGAAACAGTTAAAGTAATGCCTCCTTCCACCAACCCAGACAAAGGCTCCACCTATGGACAGAAAACCAATCTTCATGGTGGTACAGGTTTACATTTACACTTACATATCTGGAAAAGGATTTTATCCAAGGTGAATCACATTGCTTTCAAATTATACATTTAATCTGTTCATGCATTCTCTGGGAATCAAAACCACAACCCTGGCATTGCTAGCGCTTGCTGCATCACCTCAATTTAAAGTTATCTACTGTAGAACTAATTTGGAATGATTCATTAATTTTCCTGTGTAATTATGCATTTAATTAATTATTTTTTATATTTATAAATATACATTATGAACCGAATGGTACAGCATTATGTTTTGTTGTAAGTCAAACACACTGACATGCAAACAGGTTCCACTCCCTTAGACTGTATGTGTGTGTTAGCTGAAGGGCCAGAATGGAAATAACAGAATGAAGAAATTAAAGAATAGAGATCTCATTAACCCAATCACAAGGGGTCAGTGTTATACTATGTTAAAAGAAAATACATTTTAGACTTGTGGATTAAAAAGTTTGAAAAGTTACAGACTATATATACACTAAAGAATTTGGCATTTAGTTACGTTTGAAACTGTTTAACAAACCAAATGAATGAGAGGGGCAGGACAGGTCTTTTCGATGTGTTTGGAACAGGACTCTCTGTAGACACAACTGGCTCCACACCACACACAGTTGTACTTCTGATCTGCAGTATGACAGTGGCTACAGTCCAAGTGCCCAACTGAACAGTTATATAACGTCACTGAAATAGTGAGAACACAAAAAATATCAGTTAGAACATAGTTACAATACAGAGAAAGTAGACTTTAAATTCACAGAGCGAGATTCAGTAACTACATTTTCAAAGAATTGTTTTATTTATAAACCTAAAAACACAAACAGATTATCAGGCCAAAGGCATGACTACACTTTCCACAAATGAGTGTTAAACTGGACAGAGGGGAGACAACAGCAGGAGACATTAATCGAGAAAATAAAGGCATTTTGTATGAATAACGATGTTCCATTTTCTTTGATCTTTAAATCATTTAAGTTTTATACCCAAGTCACTATAAGACAAAAGTGATCCAACAAATAGTTTACTTTCATTTCATACATTTAGTCTAACACTAGCTAGCCTCAACTGAGTAACAGCTTAATTTAAACTTGGGTAACATTTACATTTGTATACTAAATTAATGAGTACTGCTACAAAATCACAAATCTATATTTATATTTTTTATGGAATGTGCTTAGGACTTACAGCTATGTATATACAGTAATGGGTTCATTCAACAATAAAAAAAATTCTATATGTGTGAACCTGGACCACAAAATCTGTCATAAGTAGCATGGGTATATTTGTAGCAATAGCAAATAATACATTGCATGGGTCAAAATTATAGATTTTTCTTTTATGCCAAAAATCATTAGGATATTCAGTAAAGAACATGTTCGATTAAGATATTTTGTACATTTCCTACCATAAATATATAAAAATAAAATTTTTGATTAGCAATATGCATTGCTAAGAACTTAATTTGGAGAATTTTAAATGCGATTTTCTCAATATTTAGAATTTTTTGAACCCTTAGGTTCCAGATTTTCAAATAGTTGTATCAAGTTGGCCAAATATTGTCATATCCTAACAAAGAATACATCAATGGAAAGCTTATTTATTCAGCTTTCAGATGATTTGTAAATCTTAATTTAAAAAAATTGACCCTTATGACTTGTTTTGTGGTCCAAGGTCACATTTCTGTGTATTTTGCACAAACACAGCTCATCATGAGCATCAAAAGAATTATACTCACCATAAAGGTCAGTGCTGTCAATATGAAAAGTGTCTTTTCTCTTCACATACACCATGGCATTATACTCCCTAACTGAGTCTGCATAGGAATACTACAGAAAAGAACATCCGAGTTGAGTACCAATGATATCTGTAAACTGCAGTCTTTCCTCACAGAACCCACATGCATTTAAAACTACTACATCATTATTTTCCTCTTTAATTATTGTTGTGGGCTTTTGTCTTTACTTAGACAGGATTGTAGAGAAGGGACAGGAAACTGAAGTGAGTAACTGGGAGAAACACACATTTTGGATCATGTGCATTAGCTGCCTGACTGCACCTCTACCAAACTAGTATACAGTATACTGCGCTAGAGCAGTGCTTCTCATTCCTGTTCTAGCCGCCCCCACCATCTTCCTCATCAGTCACATACAATTAAAGGCAATATCTACAATTGTCATTTCAAAACACTCTTCACTGACACCAGCATTTTCAAGTATTTTCCAAAAGTTTCTCATCCACAGTGAAATATCAGAAAACATTAAAATCATCTCATATATAAAATGTAATAAAAGCTCACTGACATACCAAACATCAAAGTTCTCACACTATGTTTCTACCACAATTATTTTATTAGCAAAACATTGATAACACTTTACTTAAAACCTTCATAATTATAAAAGTAGTCTTAATGCATTAATTATGCCTTGTAATACACCTTATAATGCACTGTATGATCTCATGAATAATTTAAACCACAGTTATAATACATTATAATACTTATGTATTCATTGTTACACCTTTAGAAATTATATTGAATTAAAACACAAGAAAAACAAATAGCACAGTGCATTTGAAGTTTGGTTACAATTATTTCTGAAAAAGCTTTACAAATGTACATTATCAATACCGTACCAATGCATTATACATAAAGGCTTTAAGTAAAATATTACCAAAACATCTCACCACCTTCTGTATCCAGGTCGCACTTATTCAGCATTCCATGTATGACTGATCTAAAATGCAACTGCATCTTGCTGCAGGACAAAAATGCCTTCTCAGTGTATATTATGAGGGTGTCATAACAACATGCTTAAATAATGCTCACAAATCATGTTTTGTATTATGTTGTTGTGGTACCTGGTGAGCATGACAGTTGATGTCAAACAGCAAAGGGTTTGCCTCATTCAGCATCACATCTGCATCAACCACTACAGTATGCCCCTCGATCACCAACACACACTCGTATGCCAGCTCTTTATCCTAGGCACAAGTGTGTTTAAACAGTTTTTTTAAATGCAGACGTAAATTTTTTTTTTAAATCAGAAAGAAGTGGTTGTTTATTTATTTTTACCTGATAGACATGCAAGTTGCGGGCCAGCAGAGAGATTTTTCTCTGAGTTAGGACAGGTAGCAGAGAGGATCCTTCAATCTTTTCCACACATGGGCAGGCAGACGCCCCCAAATTTACAAATCTGCCTTCATCAGCCTGATTAAAAAAAAAAAAAAAAAACAGTTCAATTATATGTTAACACACACAAGCATGTATGAGAGTGTACAAATGTTATCGTACTGTCACATCATTCAGTATAAATGATTGAGGGAAGGAAATTTAGAGAATAAAGGATTTACATGACCAAATAAAATTTGAAGTAGAAAAATAAATTCTACTACTACCGGTAAATCTGCTGAGTCATACTGGTAATCAGCATCTATGTCTGTACTTCTCAAATGGAGGAATACTGGAGGATCACTGTCGGATTCTCCATCCCCTGATAGGACTGTAGCTGCAGAAAATGTTGCGTTGTCATTTTCTAAGTGATCCACCTCCTCAGTTTCCTCTGGAGCCAAATGAGCCACTTCACGGTCAGTGATCATCCTATTCTCTGAAGGCACGACAGGTGACACTCTCTCAGACATGGGCAAAAAGTCATTAGTTTCAGAATCAGACATGTTTGGTTCTGAATTTGAAGGTAAAACTGTAGTTTGGGTTTCATTTATCAAATTCAATGTTTCTGCCAAACTGTGAGGTGTGCTGGTAAGAAAACTATCACGTGTGACTCGCTCCATTAGTGGTGGCAATTCTATTTCAGCCAATGACGACGGCAGTGAAATCCTTTGCTCCTCAGCAGCTTCGATGACTGATGGAAACTCAGTTTTTACAACCACTTCCAAACTTGCAAGAGTGACCACATCAGTGTCTGTCTCCATCAGAGCCACTGATTCAATGTCTGTAACAAAAAGCTCTTTTTCTGAGAGGATCTCATCTAGCAGAGAGAGTGTGGAGGCTGGCTGTGCTATGGTCTCAGCTGTGGAAGAGGGGAGAAAGGCACTTGTGGGCGCAGCAGATGGCTTGAAAGTGGAAGAAATCTTAGTTGATGGTGTTGGTTTCACAGGTTCAGGAGAGGTTAATGATTCCAGTACAGAAGTTATAGTTTCAGTTATTGCAGTGGCAGTAGTCGGAGGTTTAGTATGAGCCATGGTTTCAGGAACTTTGTGTGTTGTGACTGGTGAGGTCATGAATGCAGCTCTAGAGGCTTTGGTTGCAGGAGGTAGGGAGGGGAGAGATTTTCACTAAGAATGAAAAGTGCAGGGAAAACCAAGAGAAACACGATGGTAAAATAAAGAGATGGTTATAAAAGGAACTATTACAAATTACTTTGGTACTCAGGTAAAGAAAATAATTTCATAACCATATTTTTACACTGCAAAAACTATTTAGTTATTATTTTGACTTATGAAACATGACTTTGAATTCTCAAGCTTTGATATTCCTAGCAGAATGCTGCAATGGTGGACCACCTAATTACAATGCAGTGCATGTAAACCTTACCAAACAGATATTTGTTTTATTCTTTTAAAAGTAAAATTAACAAATTACAGAAATTACTCACAATTCTGATAATTGAGCATTTTAGCCAATTAAATTGTCAATTTCCTAAAACATGACAAATTACTATGAATAAATACAATATATAGACAGCTTGTTTTTTTACTGATTTTCTGCAGTTCCTAAGATATAAATTCTAAATAAATATAAAATTTTCTCAAAAAATTCTACAATATCTCAGAAATTCTAAAATGTCAGACTGTGTTGTCTGATTGTATACTATCCTGCCCAAGAGCTTTCCTTATCTAATACAACAAATTCAAAACTTTACACTTGTAAATCATAACACATATATGTCTATAAACCTATTTTTAAAGAGGCAAGCACTTCATGATGTAAAATGTGTGAGAAGAAAAAGATAAGAACATTTTTTAGAAGTACATGCATAGCAGTTAAGAATCATTTTATTCTTAAGAATGTTTTGTGAATCTGCCCCCTGGTTCTGTGAATAAACTTGTAAAATGTATTTTGTTTACCAGTTATTCAAAAAACACAACACAACACAACACAACACAACACAACACAACACAAGCATAAAGAGAAGGCACTGCTGATGATGTAATAACTTACCTGTTCATTATAGATTATCAGTCCCTCATCGCACACAGCCTTCTGGGTACACATATGCTGGTTCACACACCAGTTGCATCCCCAGCGACTCTGCACACAACCATGGCAGCTGTGAAAGAAAGTGCATCCAAAATCATAACCCAGAATAAATCTTAGTTTTAAAATTTAAAACAAAGTAAAGAAAACTTTATTTTAAAGGGGTCATATGATGTTGCTAAAAAAGAAAATTATGTTGTTTATTTGGTGTAATGAAATGTGTTTGTGCAGTTTAAGTTTCAAAAAACATTATTTTCCAATTACTGTACATTATTGTTTCTTCAAAAACGTTGATTTTTATGAAACTCATCGTTCTGAAAAGCGAGGTGTACGCTGATTGGCCAGCTATCCAGTCCGTTGTGATTGGCCGAATACCTCAAGCGTGTGACGGAAATGTTACGCCCAATACCATACTGTGATGACGTGTCCCGGTGCGACGAGACAAAACCAATAAAACACATTACAATAGTCATTTGTAGCATCCAGTGGGGACATAATTACTGATTATAATGACTTATACTGTCTTTTTACGTGTTGCATCGCGCCGCACCGTGTAAACATAAAACCATGTCTGCATTTGTGATTGGAAAAACAACAATCAACAAGTGCTACTCTACACTGCTCAAAACTCGCACTGGAATAGTGAGTGGCAAATCCTTTACAAATGAAAATGTACTTACAGGCTGTGAGTCAGCATTATTCGTCAGAACACCAGCATGGTAGGCTACTCTGCAAGGAAACAGTCATCGTCCTCCATAAAATGCATTGCGCACATTTGAATATTTGGTTTGAACTGTTCTGGAACAGTGTTGTAAATACAACTTAACCTCTGATTTCTAGGTGTGTCCTCTTTTGGAAGGCCAAACAAAGTAGTTTCACTTTCACAATGAAACACACAGCGTCTCCACGACATGGCGGCAGTGGGAGCAACAATACTACAGCAAGAATAAAAGTTACACCTTCTTTATTTGCGTGAACATTTGGGTGGCGTTATGCAAATATTCCCACACAGCGATGTAGACATGTGGGGGCGTGTTTAAACAAGGCGTTTTAAGAGGGCGTGGATGATTGTTAAAGGGTTAGTTCACCAAAAAAATTAAATTAGGCTGTGTTTTACTCACACCTGAGGCATCCTAGGTGGATATGACTTTCTTCATATCCACCTTTTATAAAGAATATCTCTTTGGGTTTGAGACTTTAGTCTTTGCAACTTTAGGGATCTAATCTATTCACAAACAGCTTGTAACACTCCAAAGAGAAAGGAAAACTTGAAATCGCATCATATGACCCCTTTAAAACATGGATTTTATAATGAGACAGAGGCTTTAATTAGCAGGAATTAGAATTCAGTTTTTTTTGTGCCCACAGTATGTGCTGTGTTTGCAACTCACGGCATGCCTCCCGCAAGCTGTTTGACTGCTGTGCAATCATAAAAGGTGAATTCTTGAGAAGTCACAGCAACATCATGGAACCGTAGAGACAGAGTGACTGTAAAAAAATCTAATTCAGATAGAAGAAGAAAAGATTAGCAAGAAGAGATTCCTTAAGAGTCATGATTATTATAAAGCCATGATTGTGCTCGCTTTCATCTTATGTGTCTCACTGGTTCATCTTTGATGACACATACTACCAGCTAGCTTTGAACTTTCTGGGACTTCATCTAGCAGATGTGGGGGTTTAACTGATTTCAGCTGAAAATATTGTGGTGGTTTTTGAAATGGGATGAGAAGTGTCACCCTCACATTTTTCCATACTTTTATGACTTTTGTTCTACTGTAGAACACAAAAAATATTTTAAAGAACATAGGTCTAAAACAGAAGCAGATTTTTCAAAATCTCTTTTGTGAAGCAAGAAGTGCAAACAGGTATGAAACAACGTGAGGGTGAATACACTTTCATTTTTGGGTACTATAAAACAAATTTTGTAACCTCAAGCAATGTAATCCTAAAACTTCTCCCATTTGGCTAGAAGTGTTCCTCTGTCAGACTGGTTACATTATCAATACCATGCACGAAACTGAGTACTGAATCAGATGTTTCTGTGTCAAAAGGAGGACCGTCTTTTAGTGGCTCATGAAACACTAATACATGTTTATTTCTATTAGGTTTTTGATGTTTCTACTATTATGTTTTACTGGCCATGCCTCCTGCGTCAAAACAAATGTCTTAAACATACAAAACAAACGTGACAATTCAGCTAGCAATATTCTCACCTTGACCAGGTGGCACAGATGGTAATGTATATACGTGTGGAGAAGAGCAGGTGACACCAGACTCTGTGACTACAGCTAAACTTGACGTGTCCTGGAAGACACAAGAGTAATGCTCTCCTCGTTCCAGACTGGGAAGACCAGGGATTGATAAAGAGATCTAAATTTGACCAAAACAAATTTAGAGAGCTGGAATAAGAGACAAAGTCAATTTGGATTTGTAAAGATTGAATTTATGCTTTTTAGGCAGAGAGTTGGTTATGGTTGTTTGTAAGTTTATACAAATACATGCATCTCGTATTTTATTGTCATGTAACATGTACTACTGAATTAACATTTTAAACTGGATTTAAAAAAAAAAGTGTGTTAATATGTGTTACACACATTTCTCATCTCCTCTCGGCTGATGTTGGATGGATTGAGAAACGTCACACTGAGGCAATGTTGCTCTATGTCAAAGCTCCAAAGCCACTGATCTTTCTGATCCCCACGCATACATTCGCTACGAAGCCCACACCTGATGCACAAACACACAGTGTTCAAGTTCAAGTCACCAACTATTCAAAATAAAGCATTCAAGGTTCTTTTCAAATATGAACTTACTTCCCCTCAAGGACACACCAGCCACAGTATGGATCATGAGCCAACAGACAGGACTGACAGTCCAAATGCTTTTCACACTCTGCTACAGGCCTCTTCTCTAGCTGTGTGAGCACAGTAATAAAATAATAATTAATGAATAAAAACTACAGGGAAATACAAATAAAGATGAAATAATATACTACATATAGGCTCACCAAGGCTGTATTTATTTGATGAATGATACTTCACATTATTACAAGAGTCTTACAATAGTTTCAAACAAGTAAATGCTGTATTAGTGAGCATAAGACACCGTTTTCAAAAACAAAAAAATCTTTATTATTCCAAACATGTGTCCAGTAGGCCTAAATGTATACACATACCCAGATGTTTAATTCCATTATATTATCAAATATTTGTTACTACTATATTACCAATATTACCTAATTTGTAATTTCTGGTCAGAGAAGCGACATACATTTTTGTCATAGGCACAGTCCTGTTTATCAGTAATCTAATCAGAACACCTGATCATTTGTTCATGGAATGAAACAGATGGGAGTTTTTCACTCAGTTTCTTTTTCCTCCAGAAGATGCAAATTCAAGCATCTTCATATATAATGTTGCTTTTCTGGTGTCTTCAAGCAATATCATTAAAATAGTTTAAGGATCACCTTTGGGTTGCTGGATTGTACGGCTTGGAAAATATGGCCAAAATCCATCTCTTATTGGTCAGTCAGTTTTTCTGTCTACAGGGTTGTGATTATATTTCATTACCCTGAGAGACCAACTCTATTTTCATTATAGTCTCTGCACCAAACTGTGTATCCTGTTAATATATTTGTGTACTTTACAAGCTTGATTTTTTTTAAACTAAAGCCTTAGAGAATAGCACTGATCATGGCCTGCTAATTCTTAAATTAGTCCTGAGAATTTCTGGAAGTTAATATGAACCAAAACTGGTTGGTTACCAACATTGCTCATTCTGTGGATCACCAAAGAAGATATTTTGAAGAAAGTCAAGTTTGGACAGTTTTCATTTATGGCTGCACTATCTCTTTAATATTAAGGTTTTTGTTCAGTTTTGTTTAGTTCAGGTTTAACTAAAGGTGAAAGTAAATGAAAGTAATTATGCATGACCTTCAAGAATTGCTTTGTCAAAAAGTAACAACATTGGCACTACCAATTCAACTTCAGTAATTTGATAGTTACCATGTTACTTGTCAAGATGTATAGATGCTTCTCTTGATGGTCAAGCCTGAGCTCTCTGCTTATTGGTGTACTGGGATGGATGGAGATTACTGCATATTCTTCCACCTCACCTTTTGGGCCAAGAAACACCTGGAAGAATAACACAAACACACACACCTTCTGACCAAAACTGAGGAGGAATTAAAATATTTTAAATTAGGAGCATTAAATTAAAACTTCATAAGGTCCGATCTCCATATTTCATATGGTTACACCCAGAGACTACAGTCTTCTTGTAGGGATAAACAATACAACATACCATGAGAGAGCATTTGAGAAAGCTGAAAACCAGTTACTTTACAAAAATTTACAATCACAAATAACCATGTTCGTAATACAAATTCATCAACAAATCAACCTACTTGAAATATATATTCACAAATAACCTTTTTTATTTAGGGGTAAATTTTTAGATTTTTGTGCCCCTGAATATCTAAAAGACCAATGGCCATACATAGTTTTTAAAATAACATATTGTAATATCCATAAGACTTTGCCTATTTTTATAACAATGTTGCTCATTTATCCTAGAGAAAAGTGCATTAAAATATGAAGGTGCTATATTAGTGATAATCTTATGTACCATTTTCAGTCAAATTAGACACAAGCATCATTCTGGCTATAGACAACTAAAGGCGGCATAACAGGAGCCCAAATATGGGCTTTAACAAAATGGGCATTACACATCCCATACTGAGAAACCTCATTCATGTTATTGTATCAGGAAATAGTTTTCTTTGTGAATTCATCATACTTCTCCACTACTTAAGCTGCACTAAACGCAACCTTTGGGTTACAAGTCTGACCCTCTAACCATTAGGCCACATCTGCCCTAGTTTAGGTTTTCACTTAAATTTTTAGTACATTTAGTCTACATTAATATAGACTGTAACATTAGTGTAACATTGCTCCAAGCAAACTGTCACTAAGTTCAGTATACTGATATACAGTACAAGTATTCTGCGAATACATAAAATACTGATGACAATTTAAGGCTCAGGTTCTGTATGTTATTGAAATGGCAATCAAATGCACCTGTGAAAGACCATTTGTAATCATGCCCTTAACACCAGATGGTGGGTTTCTCATCAAAAAATAAAACTTGATAATTAAATATAATCTCATATTTACACATAGTTTCTTGTGATTCTGGAATTCCGTGAAACCTCCAAAATAACCAGCCTAATGCAAATCCAACAAAAAACATTTTCTGAAGTATTTTACCTCAGAAAAGAACTAAGAATAATGGAAGAATTGCGTACAATAAAGCACTAAAAAAATTATGGTAAAGCACCTCATTTCTTGAAAAAGTTTCTATACCTTGTGTAAATATCCTTGGGAATCTCCTAGAAAGGCAATAGTGTGTTCCTGCTTTACACTCACAGCAACAGCAGTGAGACGGACAGATGGACTGTCAAATATTGGCTCAGCTTCCACAAGCACCCGGCTTGCCATTGGACTAGGAGTGTGATCAGAGCCACAAGGGTAAGCATCCAAAGTGTTCTGTAGAGAGAGAAAAAAAAGTATCTTTTAAGGTATAAAGTCAACATAAATATGATGTTTTGCACACTGCTACACAGCTATACAATATAGAAACAGTAAAGACCATTTGTATATTTTATCTCAAGCCTAAACAAAATTACCCATAAAATTTCCCTATTGTGTTTTTGTTGTTGTTTTTCTTGAAATAAATTAATACTTTTATTCAGCAACAATGCATTAAATTTATCAAAAATGTCAGTAAAAACATTTACAATTTCTTTTATTTCAAACAAATCCTTTTTACTGTTTCCACATTTCATTTCGCAGCACAACCTTTTTTCCAGATACTTTTCTGAGTACGAAATCAGCAAAATAGATTAATTTCTTCATGTACAACTGAAGACTGGAGCAATGGCTGCTGAAATTATACAATTTAATTCATCACTGTGACGAGTGGGGCGGGGCCAAGAGCCGTGGGAGCGGAGCGAGGCCAGTGGAATTTAGTGATAATGAGTGACAGCTGCACCACTCACTGGTCTCGAGTCCCAGGAAGGAGCTCCGGAAGGATAAAAGGAGGAGTGACGACAGTGCAAGACTAGAGAGGACCAGGCCTGGACGTTTATTATGTTTTATGCAGCAGTCATCCGTGAGGGGCTGCTGCTTTACTTTAATTTTGTGTTAAAATTAAAATTGTTTGAATGCTCCCGCTTCTTTTTTCCCCGTATCTACAAACTTTGCTACAAATCACATTAAATATACATATGAATTAAATATCCCCCACTTTCACAAAGTGATCCCAAACTTTTGAACAGTAGAGTGCAAGTTAAGGTTCTTTGACCTTTTAAACCATACTGCCATTTTTCTTTTGTTCCTTTTATCTTGTTGCCTTTATCACTTTTCTTTTATCACTGTGTTCTTACTCTGATCTTTTTAAATAACTGTATGTCAGCTACCCTCTCCAGACCAGTTTAGAATATTTATATATAGATACACAACTGGGGTGGTGGAATTTGATGTCATCATAGAATGAAGCCATGTTCAATTATAGTTTTGCTTCCCCTAAAGAGGTTAACTTCTATGTTTGGGGCACAATGGTGACAGATTCAGGATCACACCTTGGAGGATTCAAAACTACAACCTCAGTTACCAACATAATTTAACCTCATAGTTATTTTCTACTGGAGAAAGTAGTCTCTGTTTATACCTGGAATTAAGATCTGTTTCATGAATCACGGGTACACAGTACACTTACTAGTTCAGTTTTCAAACTCACCTCTGGAAGATTGGCACAGTTTGATTTGACTTCATACTCAATGTATGCAACCTCTTTCCCATCTGCACGACCCATTTTAGTGTAGCACAGATCTCTTGTAGCATTGATATGTTTATCCACGTCCTCAAGTGAAAACACACATATTGCGGATTCTTCGTTTGGCCGACTGGAGGAGGCGAAATTGTTTGAAAACACCCCCAAAAGGACCTCTTGTTCCGTAGCAGTTGGGCTTTCTATTCCCATAGCCTTACCTAACTTTGGTAGGCCTACATGTAGAGCTTGTAGGGGGTTATAATTCTTTCCTCCAGCTGAACGGCAACTTAACGGAACTTCTACATATGAATAATACGCAGCATCATCCAAACACATACGGGAAACATATGTGCGATATTCTCTCGAAGGTGACTGTAAGTCCCTCCGATAGAACATGAAGTAAACATACGAGCGATGGGTAAATGATGTTACAAAATGGTGGTCATACTCAGAAAGCCTCCCAGCCACCACTAACTTTGAAGTTTCTTCATATGAGAAAACAGGCTCCATAACTAAGTTTCGAGTAGATATTGGGGGTTGGCTGTTGGTGTAACCCCGCCCCACAAAAAGTACCGGCTGTTGTTTCCCACGGCCTCTTGTGAGTGCCACAAGTCCTACCGTAGAGACATTGGGGTCATTAGCCACCACATACTGCGTATCTACAGGCCTCTCTGCAGAGAAAAGCACTTTCCCCACTGCATCCAAACTTCGTTTCTGACATATTCCTTGATGAACACTTCCACAACTGATTAGCTCCTGACTATAAGGATCCACAAGTAGTAGCTTGTTGTGGTTATTGGTCCATTTTGCCTGTGGGCAGTTTGTGTCACTAATTGGGGGCAGGCAGTCACGGCTGTCAATCACAGGCCCCGTCTCTTCCTCTGCCTCAAGCTGAAGATCAGAAGAAAGCTGGTAAAGCCGATCACGGGCGCCTAAATAGACCCGACCCAATTTAGGGTCAGGATGCAAAACCAGGTGTTCAAAGTAGGCGTCATTGCGCAAGAATGTGGGGTGATGGTTAGAAGAAGCAGAGCTCTTAATGACCATGCAGCAGCACAGTATAGCGAAAAGAGAAGAGAACACACACACCATCCCAGGTGGCATGTCAACTATTCTGAGAGCAAATAGAGAAAGAAGAAAAAAAAAAACAAATCAACAACAAAAACACTAAAAAAATTACATTATAATAACAACCCCAATTATTTAAACTTCAGTGTAAATGTTATTAAAACAACATAATATCCCAATAACACAAATCAAGAAATGATGTCACATATGTCATGTCACAGCATGTCACAACATAAAAATTACAAATTAACTTTTCATTTACTGTAATCCAAGAAACAGCAAAACTGAGACAGTTGACAAATTTTCTTACCAGTGTTTGATCTGCAGGGGCGACATGCACACACAAAACAGTCAAATACACGTCCCCATCGGCTAAATCTATGACACAAACAGAAAGAGTGAGAATTGTTTAAAAATTACAAAAAAAAAAAAAAAACCTCCAGCACTTTAAAAATAAATCAAGTCTGTGCATTTGGCAGGAGCATCTTGAGGAAGTTTTAACATGTTGGGATATTTACAAAATGTCACAACCCAGGCTCACTGGAATTACATGACTAACACCGTGTCTACACCGAACATGACAATTGTCACACTGTGCCGCAACAGCTAAAGTCTGTCTACACTGGACGCAACAAAGCAACCGTTGAAAATCATTAAAAATTTGTGTCAATATGTCATAAATAGAAGGCAGCAGCAGTTTTCTGTCTGGGTTTTGTCACACCGCGCCACACCACATCCAGTGTAGGCAGCATCACTGATTATAATGACTTCTATAGTATTTTGTCGCATCGCGCCGCACCACGACCTCACGTCCGGTGTAGACACGGTGTAAGATTCTGCAAAACAGTAAATACATTGCTCTGGGTTCATTTCACAGCACTTTTCAAGTAACAAGTCTACAAAAGTCGCTGTAAGCAATATAATTTTTCCTCTATTATAGATGTGGGTTTAGTGTCAAGAATAAAACATGCCTTTGTACATATTTGCTAAATTATATTGCGTTGCATTCAATTTTCTCCAAAAGGTTAATCCTTCTACAGGCTTTGAGCTTTTGGCTCAGCATAGCATGTGCAACACTGCACCAGGTGAGCTACCGTGCAAGTATACCATGTCAGGAAAGCCAAACATATGGGGCTGGTTATGTGATGCAAATATCAAAATGTATTAGTTTACAAATCATGCACTATGCAAAAAGTTTTTTCAGGTCATAGCATAGTATTGCAAGGAACCACATGAAAATAAGTCCTAGTAATTGATAATCTGGTAATTGTGGGGGAAAAAAGAACGCTTTTAAAGTTTTTATTTCAGCTGGATGTTCTTCTTACCTCGCTCATCTACCTTGCACATCTATACATCTTACTACATCAATACAATACAGATGATTTGACAGATGCCAGATCTTTTAATCATGATAACTGATCTCTGGCTAATTCGGTTCTTCAAACAAATTAACTGTGCATCATAAAAGCATTTTGACATTTGAGAAGTGGCTGTGTTACATCAAAGCCACCTGCATAAAAGCCACCTGTTCAGATTAATGCACAGATAATTATTCCTTTACAAATAAATCTCTCACCGTGTAAAATTGATTGTCAATTTATCAGCAACACGTGCTGATATTTGCTGATGCATATATCCCGAAAAGGAATATGCACGATATTGTTATCGTGGTCACTGCAAAATTCAATTATTATGTATAACTATTCAGAATTTTGAATGCATTTTAAGAATACTTTTCCCATCAACTGGTCACAACGCACAACACCGCTGTATGCTGGTCAAAGACGTGTGTGCACGATGTAAACAAGCACGGATGAGAAGCTACATAGCGGAATGCCCAAGAGACGCTATGAATGAAAGCACATTCACTCTCAGCAGATGGCGCTAAACATAATGCAGCTGTTACCCCGGAAACCCAGTAACCAAAACAGCTTTCCATTTCTGAAAGCCTGTTTAAATGATTTAAATAGCCATTCAGATTTGTGTATTTGCTATGGTGTTCATCACAGTGCAACATACATAAATATTTAGACTTCATAGGCTATTTATTTTCAAACTTTTTTTTTTTTTTCATTTTAATCTGGACTACAACACGCCCTAGATATTGTTTGAAAGTGTTTTGATTCTTTATTGTTCTGTCAAACTTTACGTTAGTTAACAAACTGCCAACGAAAAATTATTCTAAACATTTATTAATTGGTAATTCCAATATTTAATAACACATTATTAAAGGGGTCATATGATGCGATTTTGAAGTTTTCCCATTCTCTTTGGAGTGTTACAAGCTCTTGGTGCATAAAGAAGATCTGTAAGGTTGCAAAGACTAAAGTCTTAAATCCAAAGAGATATACTTTATAAAAGTTATGACTTGTCCACGCCCCCCTAAAAGGCTCGTTTAAACACGCCCCCACATCTCTACGTCACTATGTCAGAAGATTCGCAAAACGCCGCACAAATGTTCACGCAAAGAAAGAAGGCGTACCTTTTATTCACGCTGTTGCCGGTGGCGCCATTTCATGGAAAAGCTGTGTGTTTCATTGTGAAAATGAAACTACTTTGTTTGGCCTTCCAAAAGAGCACGATATCCGCTTTGTCATGCCTAGAGCTGGCCTGTGCTAGTCGCTGAGTAAATACATCAGTCTGGGCTCCTGACTCACAGTATGTAATATGTGGGCTTACATATGTAAAGGATTTGCCACTGATGATTCAAACGTTCAAAAAAGTGTAGATTAGCACTTGTTGTTTGTTGTTTCTCCAATCAAAAATGCAGACATGGTTTTACATTTATGTGCAACGCAACGCGTAAAAAGACAGTATAAGTCATTATAATCAGTAATTATGTCCCCACTGGATGCAACTGCCTTGTTTGTAATGGGTTTTATTGTTTTTGTCCTGTCATGCCAGTGTTCTGAGCAGGACATGCCATAACAGGATGGGACATAACATTGCCGTCAGACGCTTGAAACATTTGGCCAATCACAACGCATTGGATAGCTGGCCAATCAGAGTACACCTCGCTTTTCAGACCGATGAACTTTGTAAAAAAAACAACGCGTTTCAGAAGGCGGGGCCTTCTGTATAACAATATAATGTACATTATGTGGAAAATAATGTTTTTATTTTACCTTAAACCACATAAACACATTTCATTACACCAAATACACAAAATAAATGTTATTTTTAGCAACATCATATGACCCCTTTAAAAATAAAAGTTACAACTGATATTAAATGATCTAATGAACTAAGAATTGTATTTTTAAACAAAGATTAATAACTTCTGTAGCAAATGTAGCTATTGCTCATTGTGAATGTTAATGCATTAACTAAAGTTAACCATGTAGATCTTATTGTAAAGTGATACCTATTGGTCTTTATAATTCTTTTGCACTTTAATCTGTGTAAAATTTGTAACTTTATACATTTTTGTTTATTGCTATATTGTATTAAAATGTTCAGTTATTTTTGTTATAAGAAAAATGTTATACTGTATTATGAAAACACTTTTTTGCAACTACATTTTCATACCGTGATAATACCATATACCGTGATAAAAGCATTATCAATTAATCACAACATGAAAATTTGATACCGGTATATCCCTAATGCTCAATTATTAAAAAAATAATAATAATTAAAATAATATTTTATATATAATATTTTTTTTTACTTTTTTTTCCTGGTTTAATAAAGATGCACTTAAGATATACTGCAACAGAACATAGCAGTGGCTGGTACTGATATTCAGTATCACCTTCACAAGATCATACAAACTAATCCTGTTTACTTGAATTAACGCCTGCCTCCCAGCAGGTTTGAGTTTACAGACCTGTTGTTATGGCAGCAACTTTGGGATAAGCTTCAAAAAACGTATCAATCCTGGATCATGTTAAATCACCAACAATAAAATCCAGCTAACCCAGTAATCCACATATGACGAAGAGTCTATATATTTCACGATCTGCCAGAGTCACGTATTCCCAATGAGCTTGCAATCTCAGACAATACTGATAGCACAACCAATTGTCTACACTGTTGAAATTAATTAACAAAAAAAAAACATTTTTTACATCAAAAACTTGAAAATATCTAATAAATTCCTTAAATCATGCAACAAATGATAGAAATGCATTCTTTAGTTTCAATTTTATATTTTATGATACTGTGCTGTACAAAATAATGTACATTGTTCACTCCTGTAATCATTGGTTTACTTGTGTACATTTATTTATACATTCACTTGTGTATAAGAAATAGCATAGTAAAACATTAGTCAATGTATTGAAAAAACATTCATAGAGATACCAAGAAAAAAATTTGTTTATTGGATTTGATGCAAACCTCCTTCCAGCAAACATTTTTACAGGTCTCAAGTTAGCACAGAACAAAATACTAAGCATCGACACTAAAATTCCACAATCCCAAAACAGTTACCAGAACAACTTTTACAGAAACGTTCCAAGAATCTCTGTGTAAAAGGCAAATTAAGTAAATACCATAATTTATATAACTAAGTCTGACATAACATAAAGCCAATAAAAGCTGCATTTAACTAAATACTTTGCATATTTACACAAAAAACGAACTTTGAAAAAGAGAACTGGAAAATGGGAAACTGATCCGAACTATTAAACAATCATTTGACATTTAGTGGCAGGTGGAGATATATATTATATATAAAAAAACTATGATGCTACTATAAGGATACATTCACACTGCAGAAAAATGTGGCCCAGTTTTTGTTTAATATGTGACACAGAACTTTTTTTTCCCTTGACAGTGTGAACAGCACAAACTACATGGAATCTGATCTTTTTGATCCCGGTGCCTCATTTATAAAATGTGCGTATGCTCAGATTTCATCTTATTTGTAAAAATTCTCATATTTCTAAAAACTGCCTTTGATGTGGAAAATTGCTTAGCGTCACGTCAGGGTCTGAGCAGACATACTTTTTCTTGTCGGAGTACTGCAGGTTCTTGCTGTTCTAAATTAAAAGGATTTGGACAATGACTGGTGATCTTTTATATGTTAATGACATTAATTAGGGGTTGTTTACAAGCAGGGCTGCACGATTAATTGCATGCGATTGTCATGCGTGTCTCATCAGTAAAGCTGGTTCTGTGGTTTGTAGTGATTGTCTATTAAGTGATTTTGATTGTGGGTTTTTTTATTTTGCTTTTGCGTAGTTCACTTTTGGTTTATGCAATATCGAGTCATAATCACAGATGAATCGCATTTCACCTGTTAACGAACTACGGCTCTGTGTATTTCATATTGCTTGGCCGGAAAGTAACCTATCCTACAGAAAAGCATTAAATACTGCTAGATCTGATTACTTTTCATCTCTTTTAGAAGAAAAAGATAACCCAATGTATTTTTTAAATTGAGTGGATGGATTGTAGATTAAAAATGGATATATGATTGTTTAAATTTCACAATATCTAGGGAGTAATGACTTTATGAACTACTTTACTTCCGAGATCAATACTATTAGAGATAAAATTGTAACCATGCAGCCGTCAGCTACAGTATCGCATCAGATAGTACACTATAGATCGCCTGAGGAACAATTCCACTCATTCTCTACTATAGGAGAGGAAGAATTGTATAAACTTGTTAAATCATCTAAATCTCAACAACAAGTATGTTAGATCCTATTCCCTCTAAGCTCCTAAAAGAGGTGCTTCCAGAAGTCATAGATCCTCTTCTGAGTATTATTAATTCGTCATTGTCATTAGGATATGTCCCCAAAACCTTCAAACTGGCTGTTTTTAAGCCTCTCATCAAAAAACCACAACTTGACCCCAAAGAACTAGTTAATTACAGACCAATCTCAAATCTCCCTTTTCTGTTCAAGATACTAGAAAAGGTAGTATCCTCAGAATTATATTCCTTCTTAGTTAAAAATGGAATCTGTGAGGATTTACAGTCAGGATTTAGATCGTATCATAGTACTGAGACTGCTCTAATTAGAGTTACAAATGACCTGCTCTTATCATCTGATCGTGGTTGTATCTCTCTATTAGTGCTACTGGATCTTAGCGCTGCAGTCGACACTATTGACCACAATATTCTTTTGAATAGACTAGATAACTTTGTTAGCATTAATGGAAGTGCATTAGCATCGTTCAAATTGTACTTATATGACCGCCATCAATTTGTAGCAGTGAATGAAGAAGGATCATATCGATCACAAGTGCAGCATGGAGTACCTCAAGGCTCAGTACTAGGGCCGTTACTCTTCATGATTTACATGTTACCCTTGGGAGATACCATCAGGAAACAACACGGTGTTAGTTTTCACTGTTATGCTGATGATACTCAGCTCTATATTTCTTCATGGCCTGGCGAAACATACCAATTTGAAAAAGTAGCGTAATGCATAGTCGATATAAAAACAGGATGACAAGTAATTTCTTACTGCTAAATTCTGAAAAAACAAAGGTGTTAATTATAGGACATAAAAACTCTGCATGTAATAACCTAGAACACTGTCTAAGACTTGATGGTCTGTGCTGTCAATTCTTCATCATCAGTTAGGAACCTAGGTGTGCTATTTGATTGCAATCTTTCCTTAGAAAGCCACATTTCTAGCATTTGTAAAACTGCATTTTTTCATCTCAAAATATATCTAAATTACGACCTATGGTCTCAATGTCAAATGCAGAAATGTTAATTCATGCATTTATGACCTCAAGGTTAGATTATTGTAATGCTTTTTTGGGTGGTTGTTCTGCATGCTTAATAAACAAACTCCAGTCTAAAATGCAGCAGCTAGAGTTCTTACTAGAACCAGGAAGTATGACCATATTACTCTGGTTCTGTCAACACTGCACTGGCTACCTATTAAACATCGTATAGATTTTAAAATCTTGCTTATTACTTATAAAGCCCTGAATGGTTTAGCACCTCAGTGTTTGAACAAGCTTTTGTTATATTATAGTCCTCCACATCTGCTGTGTTCTCAAAACTCTGGTAATTGGATAATACCTAGAGTATCAAAATCAACTGCGGGCGGCAAAATCCTTTTCCTATCTAGCACCCAAACTCTGGAATGAACTACCTAACATTGTTCGGGAGGCAGACACACTCTGTCAGTTTAAATCTAGATTAAAGACTCATCTCTTTAACCTGGTTTACACATAACACACTAACACATTTCTAATATTCAAATCCATTACAGGAGTTTTAGGCTGCATTAATTAGGTCAACCGAAACCGGGAACACTTCCCATAACACCCAATGTACCTGCTACATTGTTATAATAATGGCATCTACGCTAATATTAGTCTGTTTCTTTCTTATTCCGAGGTCACCGTAGCCACCAGATCCAGTTTGTATCCAGATCAGATGGTCACTGCAGTCACCCGGATCCAGTACGTATCCAGCCCAGATGGTGGATCAGCACCTAGAGAGGACCTCTACAGCCCCAAAAGTCAAGTCGAAACCAGGACAACTAGATGAGCCCCAGATACCATGTAAAGACTTTGTCTCAGACGGCCACCGGGACAAAAGACCACAGGAACCAGTTGAGTCCTCTGCACAATGTGACTTTGCTGCAACCTGGAATTCAATTGCTGGTTCGTCTGGCCAGAGAAGAACTGACCCCCCAACTGAGATTTGTTTGTATGAAGGTTTTTTCTTATATATTTCATCAATGGAGTTTTGGTTCCTTGCCGCTGTCGCATCTGGCTTGCTTAGTTGGGGACACTTCATTTCCAGCGATATTGTTGACTTGATTGCACAGATACTATTTAAACTGAATAGTGCTCGATGATGACATCACTGAATTCAATGATAAACTGCCTTTAACTGAAAAATTTGTGTTTACTATTGTCATTTTGCATTATTGACGCACTATTTTCCTTCTTAATACTAATGCAGTTGCTTTGACACAATCTGTATTGTTAAAATACGCTATATAAATAAAGGTGACTTGACTTGACTGTAGTAAATGTCGCTCCATTTGAAAGCAGGTGATGGACATTTACTGCTTATCATAGAACCGGCTTTACTGACGAGACACGCATGACAATCGCATGCGATTAATCGTGCAGCCCTATTTACAAGGCAGAGAGCTGAAAACATTAAATTTCGCACAAGTTGAAAATCATTTGCGATTCATAGATTTCACATCTGAAAGAGACGAGTACATGCATTTTCTCCATGTACGTTCATTCTATTCACTTGTGGTTGCCGCAAGCTCCTTCGTCGAATCTGCCAGCCGCACCGTTCTCCGCTCACTCAGCCCGCCGTGTGTGACGCTGTGTTTTGTTGTGAATGCGAAACTGCTTTGTTTGGCCTTCCAAAAGAGGACACGACTAGAAATCACTGTTCCAGAACAGTTCAACCCAAATATTCAGATGTGTGCAACGCATTTTATGGAGGACTGTTTCCTGATCTGCCGGCTGTCCTGACTCACAGACTGGAAGTACGTTTTTTTTATTTAAAGAATTTGCCATTGATGATTCAAACACGCGTTTTGAGCAGTGTAGAGTAGCGCTTGTTGTTTGTCATTTCTCTAATCACAAATGCAGACATGGTTTGTTTACGCTGCCTGATGCAATGCAACGTGTAAAAAGACATTATAAAAAGTCATTATAATCAGTAATTATGTCCCCACTGGATGCAACTAATGCTTCGTTTGTAATGGGTTTTTTTGGTTTTGTCTGGTTGTGCCAGGATATGGCATCGCAATATGGTGGAGGGCATAATATTTCCGTCACACGCTTGAGGTTTTCAGCCATTTACAACGCACTGGATAGCTGGCTAATCAGAGCACACCTCGCTTTTGAGACTGATGAGCTTTGTAAAAGTTGACGCGTTTCAGAAAGGCGAAGCATAGAGGAGAAACAATAATGTACATTATGTGGAAAATAATGTGATTTTTTAACCTTAAACCGCACAAACACATTTCATTACACCAAATACCTAAAATAATGTTCTTTTTAGTATAATCATATGATCCCTTTAAAAATAATCTGAACAGCCATACAAAAAAAATTAAAAAAATCAGATGAGATCAAAAAATTGGAATTGAGCACTGTCTGGAGGGTGAACATAGCCCAATATAGTCCTGCAGCAGCCTATTCAAATAGTGACATAGCTGCCTTTATAAAAAGCTGTATAAATAAAAGTATTTGAAGATTCAATTCAATGTGCTATTGAATTGACAGTGAATGAACAGTCCATGAGGCTACTTTCAGCACAGTAATGCTCTGAGCTAGGAGTTCTGTAAACACAACATGCCTTAACCTGAGTATTCTGTATTCTGTCTTAAATTTTTAGGAAATATCTGCTAGTGTAATAGTTATGTGTCTTCCTGCCAGCTTAACATTCCTTAAAGGTCAACATGAAATGATGTTCGCAACACATTTTACTTCCTACTGTGACATATTCCAGACTGAAACAGGAAATTCAACAAGAGAAAAAAAAATATATACTGCAGACTTAAATTTGAGTGGCCAAGCCTCGAAATAGCAAAGAGTGCATATATATTTTCTGAGGACTGAAACTAACTGTTGTATAAGAGGTATTAATATGTATTAGAAAAGCAAAACAAAATCTTAAAATATTGATTTTATGTTTAGTCTAAAGAGAAAAGAACACAACACATGGGGAAGAGAACAGCCCAGTCTTCTAATTCAACTCAAACACATTATTTATTTCGTCCTCTGGCCAAAAACATGCACTCACTTGCCCGACACACATAGGGTGACATACACGCTCAAGACCTTCAACCAAAACCTCAATTTAACACTGATGTCCAATATCCTAGAATATCTACTTCAAGACTTCATTAAAAGACTGTATGGTGTTGGTGACAGCAGTTTCAGATTGTTCAGTTTATTAAATGTTATCAATATTTAGATTAATAAACTGGTCAATTAAATACAAATGTATCCTAAAATAAATAATATCTTGTGTTTAAGTCTACATTATTTTTGACAACAAAAATATGACAAGGCAATAATATTAATTTAACTGAGGCCATGAGCAAAGACTTTAAATATAACATGTTATAATAGAGTTCTAAAGCTTAAAGGGTTAGTTCACCCAAAAATTAAAATTATGTCTTGATGTACTCTGCTTGACTGAAACCTGGCTAAAACCAAATGATTATATTGGTCTAAATGAGTCTACTCCACCAAACAACTGTTATAAGCATGAGCCCCGTCAGACTGGTCGTGTGGGGAAGTGTTGCAACAATATATAGTGATATTCTCAATGTTACCCAGAAAACAGGATACAGGTTTAAATCATTTGAAATACTTATGCTTAATGTTACACTGTCAGATATGCAAAAGAAATCTATTGTATCTCTATCTCTGGCTACTGTGTATAGACCACCAGGGCCATATACAGAATTCCTAAAAGAATTTGGAGATTTCCTCTCAGACCTGTTGGTTAACGCTGATAAAGCGCTAATTTTCTGAGATTTTAACATTCATGTTGATAATACAAATGATGCATTAGGACTTGCGTTTACTGACTTATTAAACTGTTTTGGAGTAAAGCAAAATGTCACCGGGCCCACTCATCGTTTTAATCATAAGCTAGATTTAATTATATCGCATGGAATCGATCTTACTGACATAGATATCGTACCTCAAAGTGATGATGTTACTGACCATTTCCTTGTATCGTGCATTCTACGTACTGATGATAATAACTATATAGCTTCGCGTTATCGTACGGGCAGAAATATTGTTCCAGCCACCAAAGACAGATTCACAAATAACCTGCCTGATTTATCTCAACTGCTCTGTGTACCCATAAATACACATGAACTAGACAAAATGACTGGCAATATGGGCACTATCTTCTCTAATACATTAGAAGCTGTTGCCCCCATCAAGTTGAAAAAGGTTACTGTGCCATGGTACAACAGTAATACCCACGCTCTCAAGAAAGAAACTCGTAGTCTTGAGCGCAAATGGAGAAAAACTAACTTGGAAGTTTTTAGAATTGCGTGGATAAATAATATGTCCAGCTATAGACAGGCTCTAAAAACTGCCAGGGCAGAGCATATCCACAAACTCATAGAAAACAACCAAAACAATCCAAGGTTTTTATTTAGCACAGTGGCTAGATTAACAAATAACCAGACGCCACCCGATCTAAATATTCCCTCACAGTTAAATAGTAATGACTTTATGAATTTCTTCACTGATAAAATAGATAACATCAGAAATACAATAACAAATGTAGATTCTACAGCGTCTAATACTTTAGTTTTATCCATCGCACCCAAAGATAAACTGCAGTGCTTTACAACTATAGGACAGGAAGAGCTAAATAAACTTATCACTGCATCTAAACCAACAACATGTTTATTAGATCCTGTACCCATTGAATTACTGAAAGAGTTGTTACCTGTAGCAGAAAAACCGCTTTTCAATATTATTAACTCGTCGTTATCTTTAGGTCACGTCCCAAAACCATTCAAGCTGGTGGTTATTAAGCCTCTTATTAAGAAACCACAACTAGATCCTAGTGAACTGGCAAATAACAGACCCATTTCAAATCTTCCATTTATGTCTAAAATTTTAGAAAAAGTTGTGTCTGCTCAATTTTGCTCCTACCTGCAAAAAAATGAACTCCATGAAGAATTTCAGTCGGGTTTCAGGCCCCATCATAGCACAGAAACCGCACTTGTTAAAATTACAAATGACTTGCTTCTTGCATCAGATCAAGGCTGCATCTCATTGCTAGTTTTACTTGATCTTAGTGCTGGGTTTGACACCATAGATCACGACATACTCATAGATAGATTACAAAACTATACAGGTCTCCAAGGGCAGGCTTTAAGATGGTTTAGATCTAGGGGTTACACAGACTAGTCGAGTAGTCGAGTGATCGACTACTTTAACCACTAGTCGGCGCTGTCGGAAACAATTGACTACTCGAGTGTGCATTAACCATAATGCATGCACAGTTTGCCTACAACGCAAATTGTAGGATAACAATATTGTGTATAGATGTTACTTTCTATCACTTTCTCTATGTTACATGTAAAATTAAAATATGTAATTTAATAATTAGGGGTGTGCCCGAAGCTGAATACCTTATTCGGAATGGCACGGATAGCTTCAAAAACAAATAACGGATGAGGAATAATTCTGCCTGAATATTCGGCTGAGGCTGGCACACTCTGCTGTTTGCTAGATAACAATTGCGCCAGGGGATCAGCGCAGTATTATACACAGACTTCTAAAGTCACGCAATAATGAGTGTGTGAACTGAATGAATATAAACTTTATGAAAGAAAAGAGCGCAAATCAAACATTGCTGTTGCCTCTCCGTGCATCTCTCAGAAATCAGAGCTTGGCAAGAGTAATATCACCTATAATAATACATCATACACGGTCTATTATTTGTATATATTTAGGCAATGATTTAAACCGTAGGCTACGAAATGATACATGAATGAATGGATTAACCACAGCGCGCTCACCAATCAAACAGCCGCGTTGCGCGCCTCAGTCTCTCAAACACCAAGCTCTCTCTTAAAAGTAGGCTAATAATCAACTTAGATGCAGATACATTTTCTATGTTTGCTTCTTTATTTTTTGCTGGTTTGCGTGGCACACACACATTTGTTTAGTAAGTTCAAAAAGACTCGCTTAGAGAATTCTGCGTAATGAAAATGTGCGCCTTGAATTCATTCAGTCGGGTTCAAATGATCACTAAACGTTTGTCATGACATCTCTGCTTATAGGATTAATTAATTTTTAGAAATGAATAATTATTTTATTTTAACGCAGCATATTTGTTCAGTGATAACTACGGGGGGAAAGATAGGCATAACGGCCTTATCAAGTAACTGTACGACACCTGGTTTTATCCGAAAACAGATACTAATAATTTTGTGACTGTTACAGATAGAAATAGCCTACTGGTTACATGAAATTTAAATTATGTAAAGTCATAATTATAAAGTTTTGACAGTTAACGTATGTTATGTAATTGTTGCATTAGGCTATTAATTAATTAGTCAATTAATAAACGTTTATTGCTAAAAACTATTTAATGTCTATTCACAGTAGCATGAACCACGAGTAGTCGAGTAACTCGAGTATTTTTTAAATAAGTAATCGACTAGCAGAAATCAGTAGTCGTGCAACCCCTATTTAGATCCTACCTGTCCGATCGCTACAACTTTGTTTATTTAAATGGGGAGTCATCTCATTTATCACCAGTAAAATATGGAGTGCCACAAGGATCTGTCCTAGGTCCTCTGCTATTTTCAATATACATGTTGCCCCTTGGTAATATCATTAGAAAATACGGGATTAGTTTCCACTGTTATGCTGATGATACTTAACTATATATCTCAACAAGACCAGGTGAAACTTCAAAATTATAACATAATAACAGAGTGTGTTAAAAATGTAAAAGATTGGATGACCAATAATTTTCTCCTATTAAATTCAGATAAGACGGAGATATTACTTATTGGACCAGAAAACATTACAAAGAATCTCGTAGATTACAATTTGCAATTAGACGGATGTACTTTTACTTCCTCTACTGTCAAAAATCTGGGTGTTATATTAGACAGTAACTTGTCTTTTGAAAATCATATTTCCCATTTTACAAAAACAGCATTTTTCCATCTTAGAAACAATGCCAAGCTACGAAACATGTTACCTGTTTGTGATGCAGAAAAGCTAGTTCATTCGTTCATGACCTCTAGATTGGACTATTGTAATGCACTGCTAGGTGGTTGTCCTGCATCCTCAATAAACAAGCTACAGGTAGTCCAAAATGCAGCGGCTAGAGTCCTTACCAGGTCAAGAAAATATGATCATATTATTACCCCAATTTTACAGTCTCTGCACTGGCTACCTATTAAGTTCTGTATCAGTAACAAAATATTACTACTTACTTTATAAGGCCCTTAATGGCTTAGCTCCTGCATACCTAACTAGTCTTCTACCACGCTACAACCCATCATGCTCCCTAAGGTCACAAAACGCTGGACTTTTGATAGTACCTAGGATAGCAAAGTCCACTAAAGGAGGTAGAGCTTTTTTACATTTGGCTCCCAGACTCCAGAATAGCCTTCCTGATAATGTTAGGGGTTCAGACACACTCTCTGTTTAAATCTAGTTTAAAAACACATCTCTTTGGCCATGCATTCACATAATGCATCTCATAATTTTGGACTGCAGTTTTATCTGATCAAATGCGCATTATTATTCTTTAGCTTGGGTTAAACTAATAAATTTTACTTGGCTGGAACAGCAGCTACGCTAATTATGTCTCTATTTGTTTCTCTGTTTTGCCAAGCTCCAGTCTGGATCCAGAATACCTGAGAAGAGATGATGCCAGTCCCTCAGAGGACCTCAGATGATGCTAACCCAGAGACAACATACAGAACTACCACATTTTGCTATAAGTTTGATTGCATAATTGCTGTTAATAGTGTTAATCATCTGTTTGTTTACGTCTTTTATCGATTTTTCTGAACATTTCTGCCGTATGCACATAAACTGACAGTCATCACTGATAAGCTACTACTAAATATTGCAGAAACTTAATTTTCTGTAAAGTTGCTTTGCAATGATTTGTATCGTAAAAAGTGCTATACAAATAAACTTGAATTGAATTGAATTGAATGTCATGAATGGCTCACCCTCATGTCGTTAATTCAATTACGGGTCTGTTGTGAGTGCGTTCAAAACACTGCAGTGATGCCGCTGACGTACGACGCTGCTGACGTGTTATCATTGTTATTGGGCACACCAGAAAACACGTCAGCAGCGTCATACATCAGCAGCGTCACTGCAGTGTTTCAGGGACACATCTTTTTACCTCACCGTTCAAAGTTTAAACCAGAAAAAGTAAACATGCTTACATTTTTGCATTCAGTTAAAATATACCAGTCCAAAAGGTGTTCTGATTCTTTATTATTGTTCTTTAGTTGTGTTCTTTTAAAATATAATCATTTAAAAAGGACTATGCAGGATTTTTATTTGTTAGTTTTACAAATAATCAAATAATTTAACTGTTCATAAGTAAAATCTTAACACTTATTTGAATTTTAAAACACTGACTGACAGTTAAAGCTCATTCACACCAAGGATGAAACCTATAACTATAAAGATAGTTTTAAAGACCAACCTAAATGAAAAATATTAGCACTGTCCACACCACAACTAAAATGCCGATGAGGAACAACATTTTTAGAATCACAACAGCAGTGAGAAGTGAACACACTGTGAACACACACCCGGAGCAGTGGGCAGCTATATATCCAGCGCCCGGGGAGCAACTGGGGGTTCAGTGCCTTGCTCAAGGGCACTTCAGCCATGGGTATTGAGGGTGGAAGAGAGCGCTGTTCATTCACTCCCTCCCACCTACAACTCCTGCCAGCACCGAGACTCGAACCTGCAACCTTCTGGTTACGAATCCAAATCTCTAACCATTAGGTCACAGCTGCCCCTATTCAGGCGCATTGCCAAAACAGCGAGTTCCACCAGTCGCTACAGGAGCCGCAGTTGATTGAACTCTAGTTTCAACGTTCTTTTCAAGAGAGGACTCAGTTTGATTACAGCAGCCTCATAAAAATCTCTGACATTACACACTCTACACTGATTTTGGTCTCTTAATCGAAAGTCTTTTCTCAACTTTGTTGCGTTTGTGGTTATGACCACATTGAGTCTGCAACGTTCGCGGTTACTGATATCCAGCAATCATAATTGGTAGAAAGGAGAATTGTGGGGTTTGAGACAGAGACTAAACCTTTATCAAAGGGTCAAGAGTTTATAAGTTGAGTCAAGTTGTTCACACCTCAGATTTGCCTCAAGGCTCAAGAAATGTGCTGTAGAAAGGTGGGAGGAAAGAGGGAGGGAATCGAGCACAGTGTGAGAATTCAAATTTTTAAATTAATTTGTTTTTTTTGGGTTCATAATCCAAAAGGAAAGGGCGAATGTAGGTAAATTGGGACAACTGGATCAATCATTTCAATTATTTCATTACTAAAAATAAACTTTAAGTAAATCCTAGAATATTATTTTATGACATTGATATAACCATTTGTATTAAGTTTTTGTATCAAAAAGCAGCAGAAATTATGCACTCCAACAGGTCTCTCTAACTCTTATCCATTTCTCAGTGTAGTTTTTCTCTATGCAGTTCGGCAGCAACAGAGAAGTGCTTTGCTTTCCTTTGTTTATGCCATTCCTCAACCAGTATTGTGGCAGGGAATGTTTGATGACATAATCGAATACTATAGATAATGTGCTTTGAACAAATGAGACAAAAGTTGAACTGTTTATTTATAAAACTAAAAATAGCCTTTGGCTAAAAGGAGATCCAAACAGTGCAGCAGGAATGGAAGCATTATGGTTTGAGGCCAGAAAGGCCCTGAGGAAATTATAGACTCAACCAAGCATTCCACAGTATTTGAGAATATAAGGCCATCTAAGAGGATCTTGTACAAACACTGAAACAAGTCCACAAAAGAATGTCTAAAGCAACATGAAATCCAAAAGCAAGGCCCCTTTTGAAACACAGATAAGTCTATAGGTCAACATTAGGCCTACACAGTCTGCAGGTTGTGTTATATGCAACAAATGTATCCTTATGTAACAGCTATGTTCCGAGAGAGAGAGAGAGAGAGAGAGAGAGAGAGAGTGTGTTGCAACAAATGTATCCTTATGTAACAGCTATGTTCCAGGTGGGTGGGGGTTTGTTCCCACTAATTCAGCAAGGGGGAAAAAAAACGAAAAGAGGGGTAGTTCCCAGGACAAAATTATTGCCAAGAGACTCCACTAACTGTAAGGAGTTCTTTACACATATCCCTAAATGAATGCTTGCTTACACAATCAGTGTATATTAACACTTTTCTGCTCTAAATAAACATTAAATATGGAATGCATCTTTTATAGTTTTTGCCTCCATAACATCAAAGGGACTACTGTTGTATCAATCTACATATATTCCCTACAAAAAAATAAAGAATTTCATATCTACAATGACAAAGAGCCAACAAAACTCTGCACCTTTAACAGATCAAGAAGGCTTTTACTAGTGCTGCATCAGGGAATAAAAAGGGAGAACGATCTTTATTAAAGCCCTAAAAGGCAAGCAGGTCTGGTCCAACATTCATGTTCTCTTCGCCATGGCAACTCCTTTTCCCAGGATAGAGACCATCTCAAGGGTAGGAATGTTTATGAGTGTCCCAGGAAGAGTTTTGAGGAGTTCTGTGTGACTGCATCAGTGAGACAAAGGATGAGAAACAGAGCGCAGAAAATATTTAAATTACCTATTGGCTTAGAGTTAGGTTCCTCTTTCTGAATTACTGCTAATGAAATTGGAGTTAGTATCTTAATTTAGAAATGTACAAAATTACAGAAGATTTTTTTTCCTGATGTAGACATGTCACTACATCCATCCAATACACGGAAGTTTAAAATGTAAAAGAAAGACATTTGATAAAACAATAGTTTTTTTAACCATTGTCTGAATGATAAATTATACTACATATTAATATGCTAACTGTACAGTAACATGGAACGCATTACACATTAAATAAAATATTGATTTATATATAGGCTACAATTTATTTCAGTTTTTATTAAAATACTTATGCACACCTTACAAACTCCAGCCTGTACATGCACTCATTCACATATTCAACAGTTACTCACTCACTCACCCCTCCCCTCCATCTGCAACTCTCCCTCATTCTCCAATTCCCCCTCTTTTCACTGACCTTTTAAATCTCCACTCCAACAAAAGAGACAAAGGGAGCTGGACAGCTTTCTCTCTATCCCCCCTGCTGAAGGGGAACAAACACACATACACAAGACTACAGCCTGTCATTCCACAGACACAGGCCCAAAGTACATGTACAGATTTGCACCACTATATCACTGTATATCTCTGACTTTCTTTGTTATCTCTGTTATTAGTAAGAGTCCGTTTCTCATAATTTAGGTGCCCAAGGCATTTTATACTTCAACATGCTTTATTAAAACACTTAGCCCAACTCTAAGTCTATATTAAATTACAAAATGATAATTTTGTAATCATTGTCAAATAAAAAGTACTAAAATTTAATCAGTTCAACATATAAGTGATTGTGTCTCTTCAGAGGACTCGATTCTTAGCGATTACTTCCACAATGTCTTTATGTACTTTTTGTCACTTAAAAATGTTACATATTCAATCTTATTGGTTAGAGGTAATCACTGAAATAAAAAAAATATGGGAATTCGAAATTGAGAACAGCTTTGGTACCATATATTTAGGAAACATACCAACTGATTTTAGTACTCAAGATAAATACCTACTTAAACTATTATTGGTTGCTAGTAAAAAAGCAATAATTAAGAAATGGTTGCATGACAAAAGCAGAATGGATAATGATTGTAAAAGATATGGATACATTTTACAAGTACTGGTCAAAATGGTTAAAGTATAGGAGTATGGATAAAACATAGTGAGCTATTGTAAGTGGACTGCAATGTCTGTTTGTTTGTTTGTTTGTTTGTTTTTTGTCTTCTAATGCTTTATCAGAGGACCCTTTATGGACAAATATTCTCCAAGTGGATTTTTTATTGTTATTTATTTATTATTATTATTATTATTATTTTTTCTCTCTTTCTTTCTCTTCCGAGACTATTGGGAGAGCAACCCCTGATATGAAGTTAACTGTATATGAACAACATAATGGCTATGTGATACCCCTAGTGACCTGTCTGTTCTGTTCTTTTACATGTGTTGCATAAAAAAGAAATAGACTTTCAATGGATGGAAAAAAAGAAAAATCCTAATTTGTGTGGCTAAATGAATGGCACCTGCAAAATGACTGGCAGGCAGAAATCAAAAGTTGTTTGATTGGCTAAAGAAAGAAGTGGATTGTGACCACTTTTTATTTTACTGTTTACAGAGCCTTGGGTTGCCATAGAGATGGTGTTATATCTATTGACATTTATGTCCATGTTGTGTTTTAAGGAAGTAGGATAATATTGTACTCCATAAAGACTTAGCAACCCTAACAACACCTAGAAATTGGCCAGAACATTCTGGTAACCAGCTAGAACCCCGTAGTGATGCTCAGCACCCAGCCAAAACAGCCTAGCAACCAACTATAACACCCTGAAAACCAAATAGCAAAACACTTCAGCAAAGAAATATGCACTGTATTTTCATCCAATGCTGTCTCAATATATGAAGACACTCTACAAGAAATTCATCTCCAGACATGCTCTGAAAGTTGACTTCACAAACATTTCACTATACAGAAACAAAGGTCTTCAAGACATCCTTTCAAAACAAAATATGGATACACTCGAAGAAATTGACTATATATATATATATATATATATATATATATATATATATATATATATATATATATATATATATATACACACACAGTACAGGTCAAAAGTTTGGAAAACATTACTATTTTTAATGTTTTTGAAAGAAGTCTCTTCTGCTCATCAAGCCTGCATTTATTTGATCAAAAATACAGAAAAAAAATGTTTGCGTTTTATGAATTTTGGCTGCAAACAGTGTTAGGGTTAGTATGTGTATGGGGAATGTCAAAAAATGGACAAATTAAAAGTCCTGAATAAACTTTAAACTAGGCTTTGTTAAGCCAACATCAATGTTTGTCTTAAACTTTACTTTGAGTTTAATCTTAATTTTTCGATCAAAAGACAGTCATTCAAAAACTGCATAGAACTACCGAGAAAATGAATGTTTAGAATGTATAGATGGGAAACATAATGTTGCTAATCTCACTACTCACAGGGCACAACAACCTTACTTTTGAGGGGCTTGGGCAACTCTTTTGGTCTTGGCATGATGTTACTGTGTACTTCACTGTTAATAACCTAACCATAGAAGTTCACTGACTTTCGTATAATATGGCCTTCCACTTCAATGAAAAAGCACCATAAACAATTTCATGCCCTATATTTCAGGTCTTCTGATGACATTATATTAGACAGTAAAAGACAGTATATTTGATTGGAATTCCAGTTTGAAAACTTCTCCATTCAGCATTGAAAACATTGTCGAAATTAGTAATGACACTCAGCACGTTAAAACTCCCTCCAACATGTTCCAATGTTCCCTTGTGCATAAATGTCATGTCTATGCTTTTGTTTAAAATGACTGCATTTTGCTGGAGTTTACTGGTGACTCTGAATCTACACTATTGGGTGTCTGTTAGATGAGATCACTGGAAAAGAGGACTGAATAAACACACATCATTCACAAGCAGTTACTAGAATTTAAAACCCTGATGAAAAGACTTGGTAAGCTGTTGAATAGATGCAATACACTCTGTGTTGCACACACAATATCTCTTCTTTATGCTCTAAACTTTTCATTATGGTACGAGGGTTCATCTGTGACTCAAGAAAGAGATATTGCTGTAATGCATACCATCATCTGTAAAGCACTCAGAATGTGAATAAAATGCTTTTAAGCCACTCTGCATTGGAGCCGTTCATACTGTTTTTGTAATGAAAGATAATTAAAGCTACACTATGTAACTTTTCTGTTTGAAAGTAACAATTTAAGTAATGCACAAGTACATCAGGAATTGTTGGGATGGATTTCATGGGAATCAGCATATGTGTTTAACTTCATATCATATTGCTTCTTTTTAATTCTTTATTTAAATGGAAATGTACATCCAATTCAAAAGTATTATTAATAGTAGTAATGTTACTTTTGATGAAATTCGCCATTAGATTCACCCACACAGAACAGCAGAGGCAAAGCACAAATCACGTAATTACTAAAACAATGTTCCTCCTTTAGCTTTAAAGTTTAGCCTATATAATTGTTTTATTGTATGTATCATGTCTGTTGTCCTAGTAAATAACACATTGTTTATAGAGTATATATATTTATTTAGTAGTAGTTATATTTGTAAATATCATTTATACAATATTTTATGTATTTTTATGTTTTCTCTTCATTTATAATGAAGCAATGTGTAGTTAGCAAGTTAATAAGTTAAAGATATTATGAACTGAAAAAAAAAACATAATGGATCAGTATCGGCAAACACTCAAGGTAGCAATATGTGTATCATACATGAAAAAGTTTTAATCAAGCCATGTTTTGTAACATTTTGTTAATTAAAGCTATACAACTCTCTACAATATGTACATTCTAAGTATCATTTGTCAAAGTCGATATGAATCTTTTTCATATTTTAACTTACTTTTTTAACAGTATGCACAACACACTAAGGCGTACACCTCTCATGAGAAGTCTGTCGTTTTAACTGTAAAATTGGGTTTGACATTTTGGTTAAACATTATGAGGTCAAAACAAATACAAAATACATACATTAATAAATCATTCACGTTCATTTCAAGATCAACATGATTTTACAAATTTGATCAAATGAATTTTCATAATTCTGTAAATATTGTCTTTATTACTATGATATAAAGTTTATCACTCTCTGTTTTGGTATATATCTACACCCCACCCCCCCACCACCACCACAACCACAATACCGCAAATAGTGCACCCATGCAAGTATGATACTTTTGTCATTTACACACCCTCATGTTGTTCTAAAACTACAGAAACAAATTATGGTAATATTTTATAATAAAAGTGAAAAGGCACTAGGTATGTCAAAAATTCCATAAAACACTATAAAGACATCATAAAAGTGGTCCATATGACTAATGCTCTATATTCCAAGTCTTTTGATATATTTTGTGACAAACAGACTTAAATTTCAATCATTATTCACTAGAAAATTTCCTGGCTACAACCTTTTTGGGATCACAATAAACAATACAATGAAAGAAAATTTAGAGTCTGTTTACACCTGTATTTAATGTCAAATGTAAAGAGGATAAGACCCCTGCATAAGACCCCTGTGGTTAGAAGAAGCGTTATGACATCAGTTGGATGTAGAGAAGTGCTATCATCAATGCAAGCTTTCCCTAGCAAAACAAAACAATTCTCTCCCTGGTTTTTTTTTTTTTTTTTTTCATCAATTTTTTTTTTTTTTTTTTTTTTTTTTGGCCAATTGTCAAAACAAATATAATGCTTCAGCACCACATAATAGACTACCATGTGTTGCAGCAAATATGTCTGGACACTAGATATAAATAAATAAATATAAAAAAAATAAAAAATAAATAAATAACGCCTTATTGTCCTGATAAAAATAAACAAATTAATTAATTTAATTAATTTTAAAAAGTCATCAGCCTGTGAATAGGTGCATAGGAGTGCATTGTTTTGATGAAAATTATTTTATTTTTTTTAGCATGTGATAAATGTTTACAATACGTTGTTTGTAGATATGCCTCATCCTAAATGCTAGTGCTTAAAAAAAAATAAATGCATTTAAAATAAATTAACTTTAGATTATGCATTGCCTAATTTCAACAACCCAGATAACGTCTTCATTTACATAAAATATTACATATCTTAGTATAACACTTCAAACCAAAATAGCATCTTCAGGAACAACGGTATTTAGTTAGAAGATACTATACTTTCAGTCCACGATTCGTGTAATCACAAGGTAAATCATCTACGGTTTAAAGTCCCTGAAGAGTCTCATGGGTTTTGGGTCCCATTAACTACGTTGTTTAAAGCCCATTCACAAACGGAACGAGTAACTCTAAAACAGATTTCCTTGACTTCAACATGAATAACAACACGATATACGAAATTCTACACTAATCTATAGAGTAAAACGTTTACGTAACAATTATCACAGCGCACACATGTGTTAGGAACACTTACCTTCTATCCACGTTACTCTGCTTTTGTGTTTGGAAAAAGTTTATCCAACTTGGACGATTTTTGAACAACGCAAATTCGCAAGCTGACCACAATGTCCACAATGTTTACTTGGTTTAAGGTACAAAAAAATCTATAAAAAATAAAAACATAATATTGATGATTAAGACATTCCGATTATTTCTGATTGCATAAGTCGGTCGCTTGGTTTGTAGTTAAAAATTATGTCCATTTAAAAAATAGTGCTTTGCAATTTACTGGTCCTTTTCCCAGTCGGCATATCGCGCTGCAACAGGTTTTCAAAGGGAAAAGATTTGGTATACAGAAATGAATCATTAGAAAGGAAACTAGAGAAAAACGTCTGTTCCATGAGAGGCCACCCGGAAGTAGTTGATAAATGGTCAGCTACTTTGAGGACGCCATTCTTTTGATTTCTTTATTTAAATCTTTTTTTTTTTCCTATGATTAAAGTAGATCGCCCAAGGAAGTATGCTGTTATTATTATTATTATTTTTTTTTGTACATTTTATTTTGTAATTATTTTTTAGTCTGGCCCTAGTGGTCCAAATTTTTGACAACTCTATTCACTGACTAATGTCTATTCATGTGTGGTTGCTTTTCAAAAAAAAAAAAAAAGTAACAGTAACAGTAAACCTAACCCTACCCCTAACAGCAACAAAATATTTTAAAAGAATTTGTTGTTGTTAATTGTTACCCATGAACAATAAGCTTTGCCCAACTGCACAATTGGTCACCACATTTTGTATTAAATTTGATCAAATCACATTTTATGTCAGAATTTTGCCTATACAGATGTGTAAAGCAAATTTTACACATGTAAGGTTAATTATTTAGAATCAGGACTTTTCCTGCTTCTTGAAAGCACCCATCTTCATTACTGCATAAAACAGATCAGTTGTCTAGAAGGGCCACTATCCTTCAGAATTTGGCCTCATCCTTAATGAAACATATCTGCCTGGAACTGTCAAGTAATTCTGAAAACTGGGTTGATTTTTCATGCATGTTTGATAAGGGATTGAACTAAACTTTGCAGAAAAGGAAGACCTGCACACTTGCAGTCTCTGGGCCTGTCCCAAGACTTGCATGTGGGTGTGAAGACCACAAGTGTTTAGAACTTTATTATAAGACACACTTACCACACAGTGTTGTAAAAATTCGTAAAGTTTTTACAGAGCTTTATTTACACATTTTGCATACTTTGCACTTTGAATTAAACATTTAAATGTCTGATAAGCAGTCCTTAGGTAACAAACCACAACATTTAGTAATTGTAGTGCTTTTTAATAAAGTGATAAAAGCAGTTGTAAACATTTGACAAATATATACTAATCTCTGAACCAATAAAACTACCAGTGTATATGTAATGTCTAATTAATTTACCTTATACTAGAAATTTTCTCTGTAATGTCACATTGGAGGAGGAATTATGAATATGTAACAATGACTGATGACCAGTTCTACTTCTAATTTTTATGCCCTTCCCTCATCAACTTCTTCTTTTCTTTTGTTTTGTTGTAAATTAATCACATAACGCTTACTTGCCCATGATGTAAACCATTGGGAGACCACATATATTTTTGCCGTATGATTTTCATTAATTCGCATTTATATTCATTCATTTTTTTTTAGTATCAAAATACTACAATTATAATTATACATGTATTATAGCATTACTGATATGAAGGCAGTAATGCAAAAATAAGGAAAATATTAGTTACCCTGTAATTGCACCATTATCGTCACTGTGGAGACATAATCATACAGGTTTACTACTGTCTCCTTCTAATATTCAGTTTTGAGAAGCGGTCAAGCTGGGAAGCCTCAGAAAGACTGTTGGGTAGCCTTCGGGAACAGTGTCCCAACCTCTGGACCACTAATCATTGCTTAAGTTGCATGAGTGCCCTCTCCTGGTGGAACCCCATGCAACGATTTTAAAAAGAACGCCCTGTGATTTTCACTCCCGTTCCTGGAGATCTACCTTCCTGCAAAGTTCAGCTCCAACCCTAGTCAAATACACCTGAACCAGCTAATTAAAGATCTTTAAGAGCACTTGATAATTATAGACAGGTGTGTTGAGCAGGTTTGAAATTGTACTCTGCAGGAAGGTACAGCTCCAGGAGCAGGAGTGCGCTACTATGGAGCCAATTTATTATTTATTATCTGCTATTATTTGTTATCTGCTTTCTCTTTTGATTCAGTTTTATGCACCATTGAAATGTAGGTTAATTGCAATTGATTAGCCACAATCAAGCTGTATTACGGGAGATGGAACTGACTAAAGCATTTGAGTCAAGTCAGCTTGATTTATATAGTGCTTTATACAATACCAATTGTGTCAAAGCAGCTTTACAGGGTCAACAGGAAAATAGTTTGACAATGATGCAAGAGGACAATGACAAAGAGTCATTTTTTCGACTTAAGACAATTCATTGATGATTCACTGATGTCCTCATCCAGTTCAGCTCTCTTCTAATAGTGTCTGTGCAGTCAGTCAAGCATCCACAACTAAGCAAGCCAACGGCAACAGACAGTGGCAAGGAACCAAAACTCCATCGGGGGCTCTGGGGCTCATCTAGGTGACATGGTCTCTGCTGACATTCAGGGCTGTAGAGGTCATCTCTTGGTGCTGTTCCACCATCTGATCTGGATACAGACTGTATCTGGGTGGCTACGGTGACCTCAGAATTAGTTTAATGAGTTTAGGTTTGTTCTCTGGTCAAAAATCAAAGGGTTGAAGGTCCGTCAGCCAAATCTTCTCTCACGCTTTAAGTAAAGATGAACAGATTTTTTTACTATGTACCTGATAAGATCCTCCTAGGTACTGAATGACATACCTGATGTAGCATTTTATTTGCATTTGATCATTTGCATCATTCATTTGAGATGTGGTGTTTAATTAAGCTTTAAAGTGGTAATTTGTAACAATTTCTATATTTGTAATTTTCACAGTATTGTACTGGATTCATACTGATATTTATTTTTGTTATACTATGCATTTTCATCATTCATTTAAAATTTGAGTGTTTGATTAAGCTTTTAAGTAGTTATTTGAAACTATTTATAGCCTATATTTGAATTTTACAGTATTGGTTTCATATTGACTTCTTTTTGTTACAGTTTATGCAGCAATGTTATGATTAATCATGTGACTTTTATCAGGGAAAAAACTTCAAAGGTCTCGGGGAAAAGGTAATGAACTTTGGTCCATGTTAGCGGTAGGTGGCGGTAATGCACTGTGTCAGTTTGCGATCCACTGTTTAACGAAAAAGGAAGAAAGGAGGTAACTTCTCTTATTTTTTTTTCCTGGGTTTAGCTATATTGGTAGTGTACTGTTACTGTACGAATGACTGCGTTATTAATGCGTCGGCCCTTAAATGCTTACTAGCAAGCAAACTGAGAACAAGTTCGATTTTTCTAAATTCTTTAGCAAACGTTGCAAGTCGATGTCTAAAGTACTTTAGGATTAAGTCATATTATCAGGGAAAACTCTACCAGTAGTAGTGTCGGGTGTATTTTTGTTTATTTCCTCTATTGCAGTTTATCTGGGGCTGATAATGCAGGAGCTTGATCAGACTGTCACAATCGGAGCGACTGTTCCGACGGGATTCGAGCACACTGCAGCGGAGGAGGTCCTGGAGAAGCTTGAGGCCACTGCTAGAGTCAGCAAAAACAGAGGAAGAATTTATTTTGATATAACAACAGATAAACTTCTTAAGGTCAGTCATACCCTCATTTGTTTCACATAACTTGGCATTTTGTTACGAGAATGAGGCTCTGAAATCAAGTGTGTCTGTTTAACATTACTGGCATGGCATATACGTACAGAAGCCGCTAGTGGCACATACGGTTTTCAGTAACACGTGCCATTAAAAGCTGTGGCATGCCGCATAGTAGGGCTGGGTTTTGACACAAATTTCAGGATTCGATTCTGATTCACAAGCTTGCGATTCGATTTCCGATTCAATTCAAGTCAATATCGATTATTTTGGATATCAGCTATATATCAATCTTTTTCAAGAAAAAAAATCTCTCAACTAACGTTAATACTGTAAAACATACATGAGTCAGCTGGTACTACATTACTAGCCAATAATATTGAAGGTTAAAACTTGATTAAGAATTTGTATACAAACACTTAAATGGCACTCAGTGAAGTTTTTATAATAATTCCTCTCGAGTTAATTTTTCTAGCTAACTAAATTTATGGTCACCAAATATGTTTTTTGAGGTAAATGTGACTTGTGACATTGTTTACAAGCTGTTTTATTGGCGTCTTTCCGTGGTTGAAACACTGATTGAGCAATTACATGAGACAGATATGGATTTTAGTAAGTTGTACTTCCTTTTAACATGCCTTCGGATGTATATTATTGTTTATTTTGTGCTGAAATTGGCATTAAAGCAGAGGAGACGATCAGTGCAGCTCTACAGCGATTAAACGGCGCCAAAACAACATTTATTGTTTGAATTTTGTAATAAAATGGAATTTGAAATCTGAGACCGTTTGATTCATATCAAAAGTAACAAGGCACAAAGCTTAAAGGGTTAGTTCAGCCAAAAACGAAAATTATGTCATTAATGACTCACCCTCATGTCGTTCCAAACCCGTAAGACCTCCGTTCATCTTCGGAACACAGTTTAAGATATTTTAGATTTAGTCCGAAAGCTTTCTGTCCCTCCATTGAAAATGTATGTACGGTATACTGTCCACGTCCAGAAAGGTAATAAAAACATAATCAAAGTAGTCCATGTGACATCAGAGGGTCCGTTAGAATTTTTTGAAGCATCGAAAATACATTTTGCTCCAAAAATAACAAAAATTACGACTTTATTCATCATTTTGTTCTCTTCCGGGTCTGTTGTGAACGCGACTGCTGTGACTGTTGACGTACGACGCTGCTGACGTGTTTTCTGGTGCGCCCAATAACAAAGAAAACACGTCAGCAGCATCGTACGTCAGCGGCGTCACTACAGTGTTGTGAACGCGCTCGCAACAGACCCGGAAGAGAAGGAAAAAGCGGAAAAGTCGTAATTTTTGTTATTTTTGGACCAAAATGTATTTTTTATGCTTCTATAAATTCCAACGGACCCTCTGATGTCACATGGACTACTTTGATGTTTTTATTACCTTTCTGGACATGCACAGTATACTGTACATTCATTTTCAATGGAGGGACAGAAAGCTCTCGGACTAAATCTAAATTATCTTAAACTGTGTTCCAAGATGAACGGAGGTCTTACAGGTTTGGAACGACATGAGGGTGAGTCATTAATGACATAAATTTAATTTTTGGCTGAACTAACCCTTTAATCGATTAAAGCATTCACACTGCACACACAGTTGTGGTCTGGCAGTGCATTTTGGAGTGGTGTCTATTTTTTTTTTTTGCACTGCACGTGCTGAATTAAAGTAACAGCGCATTGTTTGCATTAAATATGAACATGCATTGACACAAATGTAGTTTACGGTGTTTCACAGCCAACACAAAGGCTATGCTTTTTTTTTTTTTTTTTGGCTAGGTTTAAAGGAAAAGAGCACTTTTAGATAAACAAGGCAATAATTTAAGTCCTTTATGAACTGCAGGATTGCTTGTAATAAAGATTTAAATGCAAAAGAAAAGGCAGTAGAGCTGACTGTTTGTCAATGGTAAGTTTTAATTTAGAATGTTTGATAAGTAGTTTAAATGTTTTGCTTTAGCAACTTGATGTATAAATCTAAAAGTAAAAAGCATTGCATAATTGATGAAAGATTTTATTTCTGTACTGTGTTAAAAAAAAAAAAAAAACACAATGTTGAAAGCATTAAGTAACAATGTTTGGATTTAAAATCAAAATAATGGATAAATGTTGTGTTTGTGGTAAACTGCCATGGACCAGGAGCGGACTCCTGTGTGAAAGCACTGCAAACAGTATGTGTGAACCTCACATACCGCTCTCAAAATCAGGCTTGCGCTGTGTAAGCTATTGTGCAACAATTACATAATTTTATACTACGGGGACATTGAATGCTTGAATCTGATTGGCTGACGAATGTTCTGAGGTGTGCAATTATTTTCAGGGAAACGCATGGCGAATGTAGTTCCAGCCAGCTCTCTTGACTGAATTACAGTTCCATATCACTTCGCATGGTTAACTGTAATAACGGAAATTAGCATAAAGTACCTATACAGCATACAGGACTAACAAAAACATGACAGACGATTTTCAGAAAGTAAATACACATGACATTTCTCACTAGCAAGGTAATAACAGCGCTGTTTCGAGATGCTGCCACAGAACACTGTTGAGGGATGCACAGAGGTAGCCTAATTCACACAAGCTCTCTCTCTCTTTCTCTGTGTGTCTCTGTCTCTCTCGCTCTCTTTCTAATAACTGCGTTAGAATGCTATCAACAACTCAAGCCTTCGTTACCAGCTTTAAAATGACGTTTTGTAACTAGCAAATGAGGAGTTGGATGAGATTCGGAAGAAATAATCCTACTCACAATAGCATTTTAAGCTCCGCTTCGCGTCGTGGCCGCATCACCACCTCAGGTGTGCATTATTTTTCTAATTCAGTGGCCTGTTGTCAACTATTCCTTACATAAAAACAAAAATACATTGCATGATCAAATATTTTTGAAAACATGGACCCCTTCACCCCTCAAATGAGAAAAAATATAAATAAATCCTCTCACGAGTCACCTGAATTTCTAAAAATCTTGATTGGATCATCACTATAAATAATTCATGATAAAAAGAAGGCTTTGAAAAGATCGTTATCGGTGATCGGATCAGCAGATACTGCTTTCTGTGATCGGTGATTGGCCTCAAAAATCCTGATCAGAGCAACCCTAGTCTCCACTATTGGTTGTAATTTTGGTGATGTAAATCCACACTTTGCTGAAGAAGCGTTAGCAAACTTTTGAGCAGCAACAACAGTACCATATACTCCGCCATTGTTGTGTATGTTTGTTCACGCTTGCCTTTTAAAATCGATACATTGCGCATGTCTACATACCTAACATGTACTACGCACGCGCATGACGTTACCATTTTCAAACATTCCCATTTTGGGTGTTTACACGGAAATGATAACGGTGGCATTTTCAAAAAAACTTGCATTTTGAAACCCGTTTTCAAAAATGTGCGTTTTCAGTCCCTAAAACGCTGTTGTGTAAATGAACAGGCAAAACGCAGTTTCCTGTTTTTGGCTGAAAACGTTGTCATGTAAACGGCCCCGTAGGTAGCTGGATTTGATTGTTGATGATTTGCCTTTATCTTGGATTGTTTGGTTCTTCAAGCTCATCTCGGAGTTGCTGTCATAGCCGCAGGCCTGTAAGCTTAAACCTGCTTGGGAACAGGCTTATATCATGTAAACAGGATTAGATTGCATCTTTTTATGTAGAATATATGTAGTTTATAATACTATAGACATAGCCAGTTTTACTCACTGACATATTTGTTTGTCATAAAATAATTACTTCATAATTGTATGTCTTATACATGTTATACAGATAATGTAGTGTCATGCATTAAGTTGAGTGACAGATATTATGGGAGTGGCTTGATGGAGCGCAGGAGATGCAGATAACTTGATCTTGACCCTTAAGAAACTCCATGAAGTACCCCCAGCACTGCACATTTTGTATGTCTCCCTATATCTGACACACCCACTTCAGGTCTTGCAGTCTCCACTAATAAACTGAGTTGAATCAGGTGTGATAGATGAGGGGGACATACAAAATGTGCAGAGCTGGGAGTACTCCAGGACAGGTTTGAGAACCACTACTCCAATGGAATGGAGACATAGCTTGATCTTTTAACTTGACTTACAAATTTGGTGCTCATTGTAAGGCACATGAACCCAAAAACTTATGAACTATGTCTCGATAAATGGCATCAATCTTGCTAGCATTTACATTGTTTGAAATAATTTGCAAAAATTGTACCTTTAGGTGTACAGTAGCTTGTCACTTGTCACATTAAGAGACAACGTTGTACCTTAACTACTACATATAGTTCAGTTATTTTTGCAGGTTAACACTTTATTTTAAGATGTCCTTCTTACACATTACATGTAATTACTATTATAACAATTAATTTTGCGTAATTGCATGCAAGTAACTCTAAGCCAAACCCTAAACATTTAGTAAATACATACTGTTACTCAGTACTTGAATGTATAATTACGTTGTAACAGGGACAGCTTAAAATAAAGTGTAACCTTTTGCCGTTTATTTATTTTTTGAGAGCGATAACAAACAACGCTTCTGGAAATTTCTTTTTTTTATTCTCGCCCTAGATTGGTTTTAGTAATTACCTTTGTTTTTGTTTTGCACTAAGGAGGAAGTTCTGCGTTCTGAAACTTACAGTATGGTTTTATAAGACAATGCACTCTTGTCAAAAGACATTTGATACTTTAAGGGTGCTTATGCATCCTTTTAAACTTAAAAGCCTCAGACAATATTCTTAGTTAATTGCTTTGAAATAAATGACCAATACAGTTCTTGAAAATTTCTACTTTTGTTTCATGGAAAGTCATATTGGTTTGAAACGGCATGAGTGAATAAAGCAGCACTGTCTGTTTGCCTTCAAATTGTCATGTGATTTTCATATTTATTAATTTGTATCTGAGTACATCAGCTGAAGTCTCTAGACAATTTGTTTGTTGTGGTAAAAGAATATGACGACTACCAATTCAAACCCACAAAGGTATGTTCAATATTTTTAGTAGTTATTTAAAAAAAAAAAAAAAAAAACTATATGCAGTTTTCGATGTGCTTCCCACCAAACTCCACCAGTTTCAATATTTATTGGATTATTTAGCACTGGAAATCATTTGTTTAATGCTTATTTAACAGGAGGAAGTGCAAATCGATTGGCAAGAGCTGGCCAACAAGTTGCCTTGGACCAATGCCTTAGAAGTCTGGAAGTTGAACAATTCTATAAAAAAGAAAAAAGGACGTCGGAAAAGAACTAACCCCACAAAATCAGATCAGTGTGGCAATGTTGACACCAAATCTACTGATACCGTCCCATCAGACCCAGAAGAGCTCTGCGAAGATCTCGAGGCTCTAGAAGTGAAGGGAAACCAAAGAGATGTTTCTTCTCAGCCAGAAAATTATTCTGAGACAGAAAAACACTCTGAAATCCAGGATCAGGAGTCAGGGGTGACACCTCTTAAGTTTCGAGTAACATGCAACAGAGCCGGAGACAAACACTGCTTCGCCTCAAATGATGCTGCACGAGACTTTGGAGGAGCTGTGCAAGAATTCTTTCAGTGGAAAGCAGATATGACTAAATTTGATGTTGAGGTAAAGTTCAGGGGCTCTGTTCAATGAAACATTGTCTTATGTCTTAAGTGTTCTCCTAAAAGCAATAAAAGTTCTTAGGTATGAGTTTAATCTTGAAACCTATTCACAAAGCTGCTGAGACCAACTTTTACTAAGGAATGGGGAGAAAACCTAAGCTAAGAGAAAGGGTGGGGTTGGCCTAGGGGTTGCTAGGGGTGATGTCAACAAGCTTGAAGCGATTGGCTAATAGAGGATAGGGTCTCTTATCAGTGATTTAATCATAGAAATACTGTAGAAAAAGGTATCATGTTGCCATATTTAAATAAAGATTTTAAAATAGAAATGTTGGCATTAAAAATGGACACATTTATAAAAAAAAAAAAAAAAAAAAAAAAAAAAAAAAAAAAAAAATTGAAAGTGTCACTAAACAAGTATACAGTCAGCGAATTGTCAGCCACTTGCATGTCTGTCTTTCATAAACAAGCAAATATGCATATAAGCGACCTTTAACAGACAGGAATAATCATGACTGATAAGATTTTATTTACACATCATGTGTGTGTAGTGTATTGCAGTACAGTGTGGTGTTGTGTAAAGTAGTAATTAAGGTTCAGTAAAAAAGTGGTTGTAACATGTTTCTCTCTTATTTACAAGGTGCTGTTGAATATCCACAATAATGAAGTTGTTGTTGGTATTGCTCTCACAGTGGAGAGTCTACATAGGAGAAACATTACTCACTTTGGCCCGACTACTCTACGTTCTACACTGGCTTATGGCATGCTTAGGTAAGCAACATTCATGTCAAGTATTGCATGCAATCATTTCAGTAGGAGTTGGCATAATTTTACCTCATGGTACTATACTAGATAAAGTGCCACAATACCACTCCTGTTATTAGGAAGTGTCATTTTAAATTTATCCCTGAGATAGCGAAGATGAATTTTCAGCAGTTATACACCAGACATCTGTTACATGATCCTTTATACAGTTGAAAAGTATAGCATTTATTTTAAAATATGAATCTTTTATATTATTTTAAATATATTTTTGATCAATTTAATGCATCCTTGTTTTAAAAAAAAAAAAAAAAAAATTGATTAAAACTCCAAACTTCTGAATGATAGTGTCACAGTTTCCACAAAAATAATCAGCCCAAGTATTTTCACCTTGGATAATATCCAAGAAACTAATGTTTCTTGAGCAACAAATCTGCATATTAGAATGATTTTTGAATGATTATGTGACACTGAAGACTGGAGTACTATTACTTAAAATTAAGACACCGTACAATTTGCATGTATACAAATCTACCAAGGGAATCTACTAAACACAATGGCTGTTATCACCACAAATAATGACAAAACAGATTCTTCAAGTTGAACAATATTCATTCACATGCCAAATTGAATGTGCATACCCCTCTCAAAACAGACTCCTGTAGTGACAGTTGTATATCTACGATATGTGTACCTGTAATGCTTATAGATTGGGAAATGCACGAAAGAAAACAATTACGTCTCTGACTGTTTTGATTTGTTTTTATATATTTTATATATTTCAGACTTTGCAAGCCACAAGTGTCAGATGTGATTGTAGATCCCATGTGTGGAACTGGAGCAATACCTTTAGAGGTTTGTAAAATTAACTGCAAAATTTTCTGCCTGTATATTTCTTTCATAAGAGGTGAATTATTATAAAAAAAAAATTAACAGGGAGTTATGGAGTGGCAGAATTCATTCTTTTTAGCTGGAGACAACAATGGCACAGCAGTCAGCCGGTCGCGTTCTAACATCAAGCACATTCTTAAGAGAACACATGATGGAGGAAGGTAGGTAAGGTTGTTTGTGTTCAGTCTATTTTTTATTATTTATTAGTATTTTTTTTATATTGTTGTTTTTTTTTTTTGTTTTAGGTTATTTTTAGGTTTCTTTTTCATTTTTTTTTGTGATAATTTTGTGCATTTATTTATATATATATATATATATATATATATATATATATATATATATATATATATATATATATATATATATGATATAAAAATACACACACACACACATTTCTTTAACTTTATTACAATTTTAGTTTTTTTTTGTAATTTTAGTACTTCAACCTAAACTTTTTGAAGAACACACATTCCCGTTAGTAACATTTCTTTTTTTCCTTTTATTAAAACGCACTATATGGGGGGAAAAAATAACATCAAAGTATTAATGAATAAATCTGTGTGTATATGTATGTGTTATATGTATATGTGTGTGTATATATGTATGTACATACACACATACATACGCGTGCATGCATAAATACAAACATGCATACAGTCATGGCCAAAAGTTTTGGCAGTTTTGTTGTTTTGCAAAGTTTGCTGTTTCCGTATTTGTAGATTATTTTTCCATGTTTCTATGGTATACTGAAAACAATAAGCATAAGTTTTAAGGCTTTTATTGGCAAAAAAAAAAAAGTCAATATTTACAGTGTTGACCCTTGTTCTTCACAACATCTGCAGTTCGCTCTGGCATGCTGGATATTGGCTTCAGGGCCAAATCCTGACTGATGGCTATCCATTCTTGCCTTATTAGTTCTCAGAGTTGATCACAATTTGTGGGCTTCTACTTCTCCACTCGCCTTTGGGGGACTGACCACAGGTTCTCTATGGGATTGAGATTCGGGGAGTTGCCTGGTCACGGATTTAAAATTTCAGTGTAATAATCTTCGAGCCACTTCTTTATCACTCTTGCTTTGTGACATGGTGCTCCTTCATGCTGGAAAATGCACGGATCATCACCAAATTGCTCATGGATTGTTGGAAGAAGTTGCTCTTGCAGATAGTTTTGATACCATTCTTTATTCATGGCATTGTTTTTGGGCAGAATTATGAGAGAGCACACTCCCATGGATGAAAAGCAACCCCACACATGGATGGTCTCAGGATGCTGCACTGTTGGCCCAACACCAGACTCATGGTAGCGTTCACCTTTTCTTCTCTGAACAATCGATTTTCCAGATCTCCCAAACAGTGGGAAGGGAGCTTCTTCAGAGAAAATAACTTTGCACCAGTCTTCTGCTGTCTATTCCTTGTACTTCCTGCAGAATTTCAGTCTGTCCTTGATGTTTTTCTTGGCGAGAAGTGGCTTCTTTGCTGCCCTTCTTGACACCAGGCCGTTGTCCAAAAGTCTTGGCCTCACTGTGCTTGCAGATGCACTCACACCAACCTGCTGCCATTCCTGAGCAAGCTCTGCACTGGTGCTGACACGATTCTGTAGCTGTCTCCTCTGGAGGAGATGGTCCTGGTACCTGCTGGACCTCTGGGACGTTCTGGAGACTTCTTCACTGCACTTTTTTTTTTTTTTTTTTTTTTTTTTTTTTTTTTTTTTTTTTTTTTTTTTTTCTCCTACTTGTGACTTTGCAGTTTTTGTTAGAAAATGTCTATTTACTATTTATTCAAGTTAAGGTATCTTACATTTTGATACTTGATTTCCATGATCTAAATATTCTTAAAAATTTAAAGTTGTCATTTTGGAAGTGTGTAGGGCAGGCCTTCTTGCATTATGCTGTTACATTATGATTATATATTCAGTGGCATAAAATTGCTTTATCGCAATTATTTCTGGGGCAATATCGTGGAACAAAAAGGTGTTATCGTGACAGGCCTAATTTCATGTAGTTAATCCATATCACACAATGAGTGCCTTTTTTTTTTTTTTTTTTTTTTTTTCAAAAAATTACAGTTGATTACAAATGTAATTTAGAATTAATTTTTTTACCACAGTTCAGAAAACAAGTTAAGAGACTTGCATTTTATTTTAGTAATTTAATTGTTTTGTTTTGTTTTGTTTACAATTCCAAACACAGCCACAGCACTGTTTTGTGTCCCTGAGAAACATGGCAGGGTTTCGTTCCTGAATGAATTAACTGTTTAAATGATTCGGTTCAAACGCAATGACTGACTTAATAACACTGACTTGCTGCAACCTGCTGGCGGATTTAATTTCACATTTAAAGTATCTTTTATTTCTTAAATAATTTCAAATAACCGTATTTTCACTCACTCACACTCACACACACACACACCATTTTGTATTATTGCTCCCTGTCCATATTCACCGTGCTTCATGTTGTATTTGTAGTTTTTCAGGCTTGCCCTTAGACATAGTCCAGTGGGACTTATGCAATCTACCCATGAGAAGCAGTTCAGTGGATATCATCATTACTGACATGCCTTTTGGAAAAAGGTACTGAATGACATCTGGAGTTATGCAATTTTAGAATTATTCCAGTTTATTGCAATAAACTACAGTATCATTATATAAATTTTTAATTGTATTTTAAACTGTTTGTGGGGTGTGTGTGTGTGTGTGTGTTAAAGAATGGGATCCAAGAAGAAGAACTGGGAATTATACCCTTTATGTCTTCGAGAAATGGCTCGAGTTTGTAAACCTGGTACAGGAAAAGCTGTACTGTTGACCCAGGATAAAAAATGTTTTTTGAAGGTATGGCTACTATGAGATCCTTTTCATAGATCATAATGTGGTTCATTAAAAGCATTTTGGAGTGAAAATGCAATGATTATTAATGGGTTTTCATGGGACCTGGATATTTTTTTCTTTTATATTCAATATATATGAATCCTATCTAGGTTCTTGTCATGTGTAATGAACAAAGTCCATTTCTCCATATAATGGCCTTCATAATATTTTAACCATCTTTTGCAGGCATTGTCGCAGATGGAGGGGCTGTGGCGGAAATTGCACACTGTTTGGGTGAATGTGGGAGGACTACATGCTGGTGTTTTTGTTCTCAAAAGAACGGCAGTAGTTTTTGGCACCACTCCTGAAGATGTAATGGAGCCTCATACAGCAACAGGATCACAAAAAGAGAGTATGAAGGATGGTAGTCTGTGAGAAGCTTGACAGACAAATTAGCAACCGCCATTGTGTTCCTCCTCTTTTTTTTTTTAAGGTTAATATGCCAAAGTTTCTTTTCTGTCTTTTTTGATTAGTTCACTCAAGACATAATCTATCCTGATTACAAGATAATAAAATGTTAATGTTTGCATTCAATTCAAGGTGTGATTTATTTCTTTGTGAAAACAGTTACGAAGTACAACTGCAAATATTTTTTTTTCCCCTGCATTGGACCTGCCATATTTGTCTTTATTGCTCTAATGCAAAGTGATGTTTTAGATTATATACAGTATGTATATATATGACATAAGTCCAAGCAATAGAACCATAAAGACAGTTTTTCTGAATTGTTAAAACTCATTTTCTCAACTTTAAACACAAATCTAAATCTTCAAACTAAATTCACAGAACCCCCTAACTCTTCTGGCAAAATCAAACAATCGTTTCAAAACCATTTCGCCTGTACTCAAACAAAGCTTTCAAATCATATACACATTAGTCAAAAATACATGCACTACAGATTATTCAGTCTGACAATATATCAAAAAATGGAGAACACCGTGTCCAGGGCATGTAGTTATAAAAAAAAAAATTAATTGTATATAGTAAAAAAATTTGCAATTAAAAAAAAATCACACCTAAGTTTGGTAAATATACCAAAAAACATGTTTCTCTCAAAAAGGAATGTTTGTTCTGCCTCAGGATCATGTCTAAGAGCTGGGTCTGTCTAGAGGACTTCATCTTCCTCACAGGCAATTTTGTCCTTTGCCAAGAAACATGCTAAAGACCCTCTGGTGTTGCAGATCCAGCCTTGACAAGACCGCACATCTATACGTTACCACAGGCCAGTTCTTCCACCCTAATGTGGTAGTATTGCAGTTCCACACAAAAATATAGAAATGACCAAAATACAGTGTTAAAAATTCTCTGAATGTCCTGGTATGGTAGCCACAGAATTTGCTCAAATTATGTTGAACTCTTTGTCCTGCCTCACTCATTGTCATTCCATGCACAAGGACATGGTCTATCAGGATAGCTCTAATTTCATCTGAAATGACTGCTCTTGGTCTTTCAGTTCCTTGTCCTCCTCTTCCAACACCTCATATACTTCATGCTGGGAAGTTGTGGCAAAGGGGTTAGAGAGTTTGACTCCTAACCCTAAGGTTGTGGGTTCGAGTCTCGGGCTGGCAATACCACGACTGAGGTGCCCTTGAGCAAGGCACCGAACCCCCAACTGCTCCCTGGGCGCTGCAGCGTGAATGGCTGCCCACTGCGTGTGTGTTCACTACTGTGTGTGTGCACTTGGATGGGTTAAATGCAGAGCATGAATTCTGAGTATGGGTCACCATACTTGGCTGTATGTCACTTTCACTTTCTCTGCCTCTGAAATTGTTATCCATTGTTGATGGATGCACCCATGCCATCTGTGCACTTTGAACTGGCTTATATTCTGTACATTCTGATCACATATTTAGAAACAAGTGTTAATCATTTTGAATCATTGTGTGTAAATGATGACAGCTGTGTTGCAATTGTGCTTACCTTCTGCTTTGTGTTTATGGTTTTGCATCACAAGTACATCACAGTGCAAATTGTGTTTTAGTGACTGAGAATGTTTAGTGTTTTGTAAAAAAAAAAAATGATGAAAAATGTGTATGAGATTTGCAAACAATCTAACTGCCTAAACTTGTTTAAAGAGTTAGTTCACCAAAAAATGAAAATTAGGCTGTGTTTGACTCACCCCAGAGGCATCCTAGGTGTATATGAACAAAGGCCTCCTGTGGCAATATCCATATTCCAACCGTAATAAGTTGTCACCTTTATTTATATAGCACTTTTAACAATACAGATTGTGTCATTAATCACTTCAATCTAGCTTGCACCAACAGTTGCCAATATGGAAGCAGTTCCGGGCTGATGACGTATGAGGTTGGCATTGCATATGCGCCAGTGAGTTTCGTGAAAACCAACATTTGTTTACAGGATCAAAGGAAGCAAAGTTTCTTTACTTTAACAAAGGAAAACCAGTCTCCTCTTGGCTTATTTCGAAGTCCTCTGACATTCTTCTTTACAAATCCTCGTTTTGTACTTCTAATTAGTGACCGTTGTTTTGTTTTGATCTCTCCACTGCGTTTCCACATGCATCACTTCTGAGCGGCGCATGCGCAAAGCTGAACTCAAAAATCATCCACCCGGAACTGCTTCCATGTACAACAGTGAGCGCAAGCTAGATTAAAGTGATTATTACATTTTGAATATGGATATATTTCTTACAAAAATGCATCGATTCGCCACAGGAGGATTGTGTTCACACACTGGAGCCGTGTGAGACACTTTTCTTTTTTGGGTGGGTGCTTTTTATTTAACTTCTTTTGGACTGATGCATGCAACACCCACTGAGTGGCATTAAACAGCTTCAAAGATCAAAGACTATTTTTAATATATCTCCGACTGGATTCATCTGAAAGAAGAAACTCATATACACCTAGGACGCCATGGGGGTGAGTAAAACACAGTTTAATTTCCATTTTTGGGTGAACTAACCCTGTAAGGTTTTGCAGAATATGTAATGTACATAGCACATGTAAAACATTCATATGTAACTGGTATTATTTATCAGTTTTAAACCTATTATTGCATTCACCTTGCTTTTTTCTCTTTGCTGAGAAAAAGCTCTTCATCTAGCTTTCTTGTTTTACATGCATGCAGGATTTCATGCTTTTTCTAAATGAATGTCTTGCAACAAAATAGCTAACAGTAATGCACATTAACATGTTAATTATGTTAACTTTAATTACTAGACAGTGTGGAACATATGATGTATTGATCACTTCACTGTTAGCTTCAACAACTGTTTTTGGAGTAAAGGGGAAAAAAAAACTTCAACCAGTCTTAGCTGCTTGTCTCAGTTGGTATTCCAGCCTGGTCAGGCCAGAAGACCAGATTAAGCCAGCAAACCAGTTTTAGGCTAGTAGGGATCTTCACCTACTCCTCTTTAGTCTTAGCACAAGTCTTATTTAAATCCCAAACAGAAACTCTTCTAAATTCTAAAACTCAATAAAACATCAAACACTAACACATCCCCTTTTTTCATCTTGCTCAAAACACACTAACATGTAATGCTGTTTTCAGTTAATGTCAATGAGATTAATTTTTCTTTGAGGATCTTGAAATCAGTGTTACCATCTTTCAATGGAAAGTTGCTAAAGCCAGTTTGAAAAGTCGCTAAATGACGTCATACGTTAATTAGCATATTCCTGACGTCAACGCGTCCGATCGCATTTTATATTTGTTTGCCTCTATGTGCCTGTATTTTAATATTCTCAAATTCTCAATAAAACTGTTTTCATTTATATAATTTACGGTTTCTGTTGTCAGTCAACGGGATAAATATGAAATAGTGACTGAAATGTGGCCCTTTAAGACTACATAACCAGCTATCCCTTCCAATATGTTAATCTGCACAAAAATCCTGATTTATAATCGAGCCGTCGTCTGATGAAATCAAATACACATAAGATAAGCAAAGACCATTTTTGTGCTGTGTTTTCGGCTATATTTGCATGTAAGATTAGAGAAGCAACATCATATCTATTTTAACTGAAAGTGCTGCCGATTGCTGGACAGCAGACGGAGAGAGAGAAAAAAAAATTAAACAAAAAAAAAATTACAGACCACCTCATTACATTATACCATAATCTCACATCATCACAGCCCAACACAATATTTCTACACTCCAAATATCCTCAAAATTTTCCAACTTCTTCATAGATAGATAAAAAGTAAAGTCATGCTTTATTTTTGCTTTTATGAGCCCTTTAAAAAACAATTTGAGTAGTAAAGGATCTTGTATCTTCTGCTAATATATATATATATATATATATATATATATATATATATATATATATATATATATATATATAGCCAATTTTGCTTGTCCTGAAATAAAGTTCAACAACCGGTCTTTCCTCTTTTTTACAATATGTAAAACCAAAAATAAACAGTCATTATTAACACCTCATCAACACAAGAAAATAAGTTGCCAGAGAGAGAGAGGTGCGCGCGCCGTGAAAGCAAGATCTCGCGCTCGTGCAGCAGTACGTTACCAGTCAAAGAGTCTTGTTAAGGTTTGTCAAAGAAGTCGCTAGATGTGTCGCTAGTCGCTTTTTTTTGGGGGGGGGATCGCTAAATCTAGGAGTCTTGAAATCTAGCGACAAAATCGCTAAAGTTGGCAGCACAAATTACACTGCACACACTATTGCTCTGAAGCGGATTGCGGCCACTCTAGTAGTCAATGCTTCTGTTTAAATCCAGCCGCGACACGCACGTTTCTGAAGCGGCTCTCTGTGCTGCTTCCGTAAGATACACGCATACCACGCCTCCTTTGAATGAATATAGCCAAAATCCGTTGACATGACTTATCGCGAGAGGCAAAATATGACATTTTAGTCGCATACCATTGGTTAATGTAAACGCCGTCATTTCGCAATACATTTTAATCGACATTTATAAAATATCGCCAAAATTTTGCACAAATCTGTAATGGAAACGAGCCTACTGCGTTGGTATGACGCAATACCTGTACCGGCCTATCAGGATCGGGCTCTCACATGTGAAGGGCGGAGCTTTCATGAGCTGCTGCTACAGGGACACCAAGATGGAAATCCAGGGGCTTACTGACACCAAAAACATTCAGTACCAACATGGCGTCTCGCTCCACACGACATTCTCTCAACAGACAACAGCTTCTGCGATTCATGCAAGAACACGTCTGACTGAAAATGCAATCTCAGGACTTTCGGGATCGCTGGGCTTAGAAAGTGACGCCAACAACAACCGGCCCAGATCCTCACCGCTTCGAGTTGCGGAAAATGGCAGCGGCAGCGCTCAGTCTCTTCAAAACAACCATGGTAAGAAATATGATGTTCAGTCAGCAGATGCAGAACTCTGTGACGTGAATGCGTACAAACAAAAGGTGTTTAATGAATTAGACTTGCTGCCTTCTGAGTTTGAGAGGGCAGTTGAACACGATGACAACAATCTGCAAATGGCGCTTCCCCTTTTGGACACCGACAGCTGTGAACAAAGACTCACGACAGAGATGATTCTCAGCAACTCCTCTATCTCTTCAAACAAGAGTCCGGAGGAGTTATACGTGGTTTTTAACATAGTGCACAAAGAAGATGACAGTAAGGATCGACAAATGAGCTTTCAACACAAAGCTGAAGAGAATGGATCATCATCACCCAAGTCAAAGACTCTCAGTTCCCCAGTATATTCAGATGAAAACTTCAACAGAACATCGAAATCGGGACATTTGTCAAACCACAGTAATTTTCATTCCAGATCTGAGACAGCAGACCAAAATGTTAGACATGAGATCTGTCTTTTGGCTGAGAATAGAGATCCAATATTGTCAGAAGGCTATGCTGGGGGCTGTCAAATGCCAAAGGTCTCTACTGTAGAAATGCTCACCAATAATTTAGTTGAAAATTCAACAGAAGAACTGATGCAGTGCATCACTAAAAATAATAGCTCTGCGTTTGTTCCGGAGAACAGGGTTGCAGCTGACATGAATATCATGGATTATGCAAATCAAGAGTCCAGCAGTAATGGGGACTGTGGTCCTGATGGGACTCCAATACCTGTGCATGAAACGTTCTCTGGGACCATCATGATTAACAATCAGAGTATTATTGTAACTATTGAAAATGGAATCTTGACCCTAGCCACCCCACCAGAGGGCTACGCTTACAAGGAGGATGGTATGATAAGCTTAAAAGAACATTTGGGAATGAAAGAAAATGAAGATCTTGTGCTGCTCAATTATGATGGGGGAAGTAAGTCCATTGGGAAAATTAGCAATGTTAACTCAAGTCTACAAGATGAGCCTAAAGCCAGATTCGCCAGCAGTGATTCAGAGTTGACTCTAGCTGATGACTGTTCTCTATCAGAAATGGGTGTTACTCTGGACTCTTGCTCATCAATTAAGCAAGAAGAAGGAACCGTTAGTGCTATAGAAGATGATAGTAGTATTTGCCAAAATTCAAAAAACAAACCAATTACTTGTGAAGAACTACAGCCAATAAACTTATTAACTGTGTCAGGTTTGACCAAAAAAGGTTCTGTAGTAAAGTATAGATGTTCCCAGCCGGGCTGTTCCAGCACCTTTGATACCAGGCAAAATCTCAAAATCCACTTGGTTCTACACACAGAGGACCAGCGTCCCTTCAAGTGCTCAGTGGAGGGTTGTGATTGGTCCTTCACGACATCATACAAGCTGAAACGCCACATGCAGTCTCATGACAAAGTGCGTCCTTATAAATGTGAATGGGAAAATTGTGGTCGTCGCTTCACCACAGTTTACAATCTAAAAGCTCATGTTAAAGCACATGATCAGGAAAATGCATTTATCTGTGAAGTATGCAGTGAGAGGTTTCGCACTGCCACGAGACTCACTAATCATCAGAGAACACACTTCGAACCAGAGAGACCACATAAGTGTGAGTTCCCAGGTGAGTTGAATTGATATCTTAACCAATTTCTAGGCCAAAGTTGACAAGCAATATTACAGGTAGTAATACCAACTTGATTTTGGTGTTTCTGTGCCGCCTCAGGATGTGAGAAGACCTTCATCACTTTCAGTGCCCTGTTCTCCCACAACAGGACACACTTCAGAGAAATGGCTCAATTCACTTGTACCTATCCTGGCTGTGACAAGCGATATGACAAAGCTTGTCGGCTCAAAATACACCTCCGCAGTCACACTGGTGAACTAATAAGCAGATACTTGGATTAAAGTAATATTGCTTCAGTTTTCTAACATCCCTCTCTCACTTTTCCTTCCCAGGTGAAAGACCATTTGTTTGTGATTCTGACTCCTGTGGTTGGACTTTCACAAGCATGTCCAAATTGCTCAGGCACAAACGGTGAGGAGCGTAAGGGTCACTCTTATACCATACATGCATGCAACATTCACATATCCTCTCTCTCTGCTGTTCTCACAAAATAAAGGCAAATAAGCCTAAAATTCTAACGTTATTTCAAAATACAGTACATGTTGTTCAACATGCTGCTGAAAGTGATTTATTAGGTGTTGATCTTTATTCACAGGAAGCACGATGATGACAGACGGTTTGCATGTCCAGAAGAAGGCTGCGGAAAATCCTTTACACGGGCCGAGCACCTGAAGGGGCACAGTATCACACACCTGGGTACCAAGCCATTTGAATGCCCTGTAGAAGGTCAGTATTTAAAATGTTCAAGAACTAGCATATGCTTGTTAATAATAGAATAGAGACAAAAATCATATTGATGAGAATAAAGATTCAAAGCCCAAAAATTAAAAACACTGTCTTTTAGAGTTTCACTTGCATCTTCAATTCCTCTTCTGAATCTGATTGTGGTCAGTGGCATGTGCCATTGTTAGTTTAGCCACATGTTAGTTTTTTAATTAATGTCTAAAAAGATCTAGGCTTATGCCGATTTCGCACTACATGCGTAAACAGCGTATATTTTTTTCGCTGCCGGTGAAACCGGCGTTTGGGTCACATTTTCATTGACAGCTGAAGAAGGAAAAAAAACCTGTGAATTTTTTTTTTTTTTTTATTGGTTTGTGCTGCATATTCATGCTTTGGTGCAAAAGAGCCTTAACAGCTACAGGCCAGTTTAGCTGTATTTAATCAGCTTAAAATGTTGTTTTTATTGTACAGTGTGGTTGAGTCATGGATGTTGTGTTTTTAAAGGGTTACTCCACCGCAAAATGAAAATTTTGACATTAATCACTTACCCCCATGTCGTTCCAAACCCGTAAAAGCTTTGTTCATCTTCGGAACACAATTTAAGATATTTTGGATGAAAACCGGTAGGCTTGAGACTGTCCCATAAACTGCCAAGTAACAAACACTGTCAAGGTCCAGGAAAGTATGAAAAGCATCATCAGAATAGTCCATCTGCCATTGGTGATTCAACCGTAATGTTATGAAGAAACGAGAATACTCTTTGTACATGAAGAAAACAAAAATAATGACTTTATTCAACAATTTGTCTCCTTTTTGTCTCTCCAAACCAGCGTAGCGCCATTTTGGCAATGCTGAGCAGTATGCAGGTGGCGTATGCTCTTCTGTGTCAGCTGCGCCACACAGAAGAGCGTACGCCGCCTGCATACAGCTCAGATTTGCCAAAATGGCTCTACACTGATTTGGAGAGACACAGAGGAGAGGAATTGTTGAATAAAGTTATTATTTTTGTTTTCTTTGTGTACAAAAAGTATTCTCGTCACTTCATAACGTTACGGTTGAATCACCGATGGCAGATGGACCATTCTGACGATAGTGACGACAGTCTTACTTAGTCTATGGGACAGTCTCAAGCTTACCGGTTTTCATCCAAAATAGCTTAAATTGTGTTCCAAAGATGAACTAAGCTTTTACGGGTTTTGAGCAACATGAGGGTAAGTGAATAATGACAAAATTTTCATTTTGGGATGGAGTATCCCTTTAAGATTCTCTATTACTTTCCATATGAAATGTCTCACATTTTTCTTGTTGACTACCGTTAATGTATTTATCACAGTGCTGCTATAGATTGGATTTTGTAATTGTTATCATTTTGTATGTAAATATTCAGGTTGTAATGCAAAGTTTTCAGCTCGGAGTAGTCTCTACATTCATTCTAAGAAGCACAAGCAGGATGGAGTCAGTCTGAGGAGTCGCTGTCCTGTTGCCGGTTGCACCAAACACTTCTCATCACGCAGCAGTCTCAAGACACACATGCTTAAACACCACAACCTCAGCCCAGGTACACCCATATACACAACTTCCGAGATGCATGTTATGTAGCAACACATTAGGCTTTAGTACATTGTGACCCCTTACTCTCTTGTCCTTCAAAACACAATGTTCTTTGAAACATAAGATTAGCCATGCTGCTCATTCATATAGAACAAAGCAAAAATTACTGCAAACTTATATTGTATAGTAATGAGCAGAATGGGTATTGCAGAACCTCTTTTTTGTGTTTTGTAGAAGAAAATCAGGCTAGTATGTCTTCATTTTTGAGGGGGGAAGTTAGTATTTAGCTTACTGGGAAAAGTCAGATCTTTGTTCACGCAAAGAAAGAAGGCATAACTTTGATTCTCGCTGTAGTATTGTTGCTGCTGCCGCCATGTTGTGGAGACGCGAAAATACTTTGGTCTTCCAAAAGAGGACATAACTAGAAATCAGTGGTAAAGTTGTATTCACAACACTGTTCCAGAACAGTTCAAATATTCAGATGTGTCCAACGCATTTTATGGAGGGCTGTTTCCTTATCCTGGGAGAGTACGTTAGACTACAATGCTGGCTGTTCAGACTCACAGTCTGTAAGTACATTTACATAAATAAAGGATTTGCCACTGATGATTCAAACGCAAGTTTTGAGCAGTGTAGAGTATCATTTGTTGTTTCTCCGATCATAAATGTAGACATGGTTTTATCTTTACGCACCGCGATGCAACGCATAAAAAGACAATATAAGTAATTATAATCCGTAATTATGTCCCCACTGGATGCTACAAATGGCTGGTTTGTAATGGGTTTTATTGTTTTCTGACCAGGCCACACTATCACTATATGGCAAGGGGTGTAACATTTCCATCACACGTTTGAGGTATTCAGCCAATCACAACACACTGGATAGCTGGCCAATCAGAGCACACCTCGCTTTTCAGACCGTTGAGCTTTGTAAAAATTTACGCGTTTCAGAAAGGCGGGGCATAGAGGAAAAACAATAATGTACAGTATGTGGAAAATGTGTTTTTTGAACCTTAAACCGCATAAACACATTTCATTACACCAAATACACAAACTAATGTTCTTTTTAGCAACATCATATGACCCCTTTAGTTTCATTTATATGTTAGGGGTGTAACGGTACGCAAACATGACAGTTCGGTACGTATTGTACCTCAGTTTTGATGTCATGGTTCGGTATGGTTTCAGTACAGCAGGAGTGAAAAATACTAAACATATATATTTTTTTTTTTATTAAACTGATTTACTGAACAAATTTCTCTTTCTTTAAATAAATTCAATTCTAATTAATTTTCTTCAAATCTACATTATAAAATAAAATGAACTATAAGATTCTACCTCAGCTTGTGCTCTAAACTATAGGGATCCCTTTTTCGTTACAATTAACAAGAGCCTAAACTTAAATTTTATTATTACTTATTTTTAACTATAATCAACATTCAAATTAAAAAATTGTATGCAAACATGTAAATTGCACTCAGTGTTTTTAAATGAACTTCTAAATTATAAATAATCCATAAATATAAAATAAATGATTAAGACATCACCAACAGGTAAAGTAAAATATGAGTATACAGTCTAATATTTTGTGAAATGCTTTTCAATAGACTTCAGTTCTCTGGTGAACAGACGAACTGTGACACTATTGAGTTGCCTGAGGTAAATGAAATGCTATGTGATATTTTGTGTATCATTTTTGTTTATCAATTTTTTTTATCTTTCCACGAGAAAAAAACACTGATTGTGCAATTACATGAGGCATGAGATGCTAATTCATGTTTATTTCGCATTAAAACTAGAAGTAAAGATGAATGGATGAACGCGCTCCATGCTCCCGTCAGAACTAAGGCATTTATACAGCGATCTGTTACGCCTCAAGGAGTGCCAAAATGGCATTTATTGTCTGAATTTTCAGAAAAAAAAAAATTAATGATTTGTTCAGTACACATGCGTGCCGGAAATTTTCAGTGCGAATACGTGTACCGTTACACCCCTAATATATGTATTTATCAGCACACTTGCTATGGGTCCTGTCATTCTGACTATGTTCTGTTCCTCTTTCTGCAGATGTGTTAGGTCAGTTGGATGACACAACCACTCTCACCCCCAGCAGTGAGCTGACAAGCACTTCACAGGCTGTCAGTGCCCCACCAGGACCTGCAGGAGCTGAACTCAGCAGTCTGGACTTGTCTTCTCTCTTCTCCAGCATCCCTGCATGTTCTGGGACCACCGCTGTAGGCAGTGAAGGTAGTACTGGGGCAGGATCCTTCTCCATGGACATGCCTCTGGTTAACACTGGAATCCTCACAATAGATCCTGCATCAGTTTGCTCAGCCCTTAATGGGGCAAAAACTGTGGATCCTCTCATTTTAGCTGCTGGGCAAGATATGGGTGTACATGTATTAGACACAGGATTGGGCACTGGAGGAAGTGGAGGGATTTTGCCCCATGCCAGATTGCATTTGGATGATGTGCAAACATTCAACCCAGAAGAGCTGAGAACTCTGACTGCTCAAACTATTCAAAGTACTGCATCTTCAGAACAACTCCACACTCTGAATTCCTGCAATCCCTTGACTGTAGAATCACCATCTACTCTCACGCCAACTCTTTCTTCATCGCTCACTCAGTCTCTTTCCTCACTGACATCGGCTCTTCCTCCAGCACTCAGTTCCTCTCTTGTTACTTCTCTCCCCACCCCGCTCTCCTCCATGGCTCTGGCAGCAACCGCTGTACCTGAATTACTCTCTCCGCAGGCAAAGGCTGACCTGCCAGGCAGTGAGACAGCCATCGGGCCCTTGTTAAGCAGGGTGGAGGTCATGGCTCAGTCAGATGGCAGTAAGGGGATGTGTCAGTTTGTGTTCCCCAGCCACAGTGGATCCTACAGTGGACAGAATATAACAGAGTTGCCTTCGGTCACGTGCCCGGTTATGGTTAGTATTAAAGAGTTGATCTTGAACTTTCTGAAAATAGAATGGTTAGTTCACCCAAAAATGACAATTTTGTCATTAATTACTCGCCCTTGTGTCATTCCAAATCTGTTAGACCACCGTTCATCTTCGGAACTCAAATTAAAGTATTTTTGATGCATCCCGTGAGCTCTCTGACCCTACCAGGGGACAACAGGGGTTCATCCATAAGTTTACAAAGCTACGAGAATACTTTTTGTGTGAAAAAAAAAAAAAAAAAAAAATAACGACTTTAGGAGGAGACAAATTGTTGAATAAAGTGGGGGGGGGTTCGCACAAGAAGTATTCACATAGCTTTGTAAAATTAAGGTTGAACCCCTGATGTCACATGGATTATTTTGCCGATATACTTGCTAGGTTCTGGTCCTTGATCGTGTAAGGATCCTTGCTGTCTATGGGAGGGTCTGAGAAATATCAGAAATATCTTAATTTGTGTTCCAAAGATGAACAAAGGTCTTATGGGTTTGAAACGACATGAGGGTGAGTAATTAATGACAGAAATTTCATTTTTTGGGTGAACTATCCCTTTAATTATTTTTTTTTTTTATTTGGTTAAATATTCGTTCTTCAGTCATTTTAAAACAAGGTAACCCAGAAGTATAAATGCATTCTGTTGTTAATCCATTAGGAGAGCAGTGGATCAGCACGCACAGACTACAGGGCCATTCAGCTCGCCAAGAAGAGAAAACCGAAAGGTCCAGGCTCTTCAACATGTTCCTCAGAGACTGGCCAAAGAAAGACTAAAGGATCAAAGGGCACCAGCTCTGCTCCACCAACTAATTCAGGTGCTCATTTTGGAGAAGTAGCTGCTACAGGAAATAGTGAGCTACCCATCCGGGATCCAGTGGCAGGTGCACAATTTGTACAGATTCAGCTGTTGCAGGTGAGATGATGGGGAAAAAAAATTGTTAGCATTCACTTCGTTCTGTATATTGATTTGAGTGTGTTTGTTGTAGGATGACCCTGCAACTGATGGAGACCTGGCTTTCCAGTTGAGTTCACAGACCTCGTGTTCACACTCTCAGCTCACTGTGGATCTGCCTGTCAACATCCTACAGGTTCATACAACTACTAGCCTCATAATCATTGCACTGTTTTTTGTCCTTTTTGTCCATTGTGGAGTTATTTTTAATATAAAATTGTCACAACTGAAACATGTCATAATTGTTTCGGTAGTGACAAAAGGGAACATATAATCCTCATATTTGGGGGAAATAAGCAAAGTTTTATTACAGTTACGCAATTCTTATGTATTTTAGTATGCAAGTTAAAATTCTGTTATGTGATGTGGTCTTTACCAAAGCATTACTGTCACTACCGAAAATGTGCAGTCACTACCTAAACATGGGGTGTTTTGTCAATAATAAAGTATACTGAATTATCAGCTAAGATGTTATGACAGTTTTGGGTTCAAAGTATTTTAAAACTAACAAATACTTAACTCTGAAATCAGTATGATCAACTTTTTGCCTTTTACAAAGAAAAATTGGATTCAAAATACAACAAATCTCATAAATTAAATGTGAAATATTGGTAAAAATTTAATTTCTATTGATTTACCTCTGGAAAGATTTTATAAAATAGAAAAAAATGTTTTTAGAAAATAGATGTAAGTAGAATCTTAATAGGTCAATAAAACCCTTCTAATTAACTTATTACTGTGTTTTGGTAGTGTCAAATTTGGATAGAGGACAAATATTCCAAAACTTTCTGAAAGTACAATATGAAAATTAACTGCACAATTACTATTAATTACTATTATTGTTACTCTGTTACACAGTATCCTACAAACTAACCAAAATATTATCTCTTGTAGGAACCTGCAGTCATGGCTGAAGATGAAAATGGATCTGATAACTCCCAATTCACAGGGAGCACCATCAACTTACAAGACTTGGAGTGATGGTGGAAACACAAGGTGCTTCTAAAAGACCTTCTGTGTCAGGCTGTGTCCCCTTTGTCTCTCTCATTCTCTTTCTCAGATGATCTTGTACCTTTTCTCAGTGCCTCCACTGGTTTTTATCATTAACTAATTTAAGGAAATCATTGCTTTCATGTTTAATACATGAAGTCAGAATAATACTGTGTTCCATACAGATAGCTAATATGACCAAAAACAACGCACATTTTAATTTTGATCATGTGACATGCTTGATTTTTCAAAAGTTCAGTATGATTTGTGAGCACATAAACGATAAATGGCAGTGAACATCACTGATCTGCCTCTTAACCAGAATAAATACTATTGATCTATGAAAAATTAACTGTTTGTCATGATTGTCATGAACTGTTTGTATTAAGTCTGATTTGACCTTAATTTATTTGCCTGATTCACCACTATAAAACAAAAGTTGTTTTGATGCCTATTTTTGTATGGCTTTGTAAAGTGCAGATATAGTTGTTTCATGTCTGTGAAAAAAAAAAAAAAAAAGTTCTACTTTTTTATAAACCAATGTAGTTAAAATGTATTTATCAGGTTTGGTTTACTTCAGAACAGGTTAATAAAATTTTACATTTAAATTAAACTTCTGACTTGATTTGTGTCTGCAAATATTTATTTTATGAGTTTTATAAGATTTCACATGTTCTTTATTCATACATTCATTAACATTAATATCCCTTTAAAAACATTTAAACCTTGCAAAAACAAGGATTGAAAATATACTTGATGTCACCTACTATCTACAGAAATACATTTGTATTCCTATTCAAGCAAGTATCAACATGCTCAATTTAACAGAAGAAATACAGGAACTCTTCATTTTCCCATTTTGTGGCTTCAGTGTTTTTGTTTGTCTGATGTTTGCGAACTGGAGGCTGAGAGTGTGGCATCAGCTTCTTGACAGACTAAAAGAAAGCAAGTTGATAATTAGGAAACACATTTGCATGTTCATAGTTATCTGAAGCTGGTTAATGGTCACATGACATGCAAGTAATTATTAAATAGTAAAAATAAAAAGTTTTATTTTCATTTTTATTTTATCGTTTAATGGTTAGCTTTTTATTAAACTTAAAGCCTTGATTGATCAGAACATTGGACCACACTGTCCCAGTGAGGTAATAAAGAGAATGCAGTATCGATACTATTATTCCTAAACGCCAAACAAAATTTTAGGTTGTATTGTGATTGTCACAATGTAATGGAGGCTTTAGAAAAGTTGTTTCCATCAAATGTTGTAAATTAACTTTTGCACAAAAAAAAGAAAAGAAAATTTTGCACAAAGAATTTGCACAAAAAAAGAATAAAATCATAAGAAAAATATAATTTGCTTTAGTAGGAGAAGCCACTGTGGGTCTATTTCATATATAATAAATCACTTGTGTCTCACAGACTGGCTCAGGCATTTCAGAATGACCAAAAAACATTTCAGATGCTGCTCAATGAGAACGGTCCACTAGTTAGTCCAGTTACACAATCCCATCATGCAAATTCATTTAACTTTTTTGTTGCGCGACAAGGAATTTATTCTGTAAATGTGTTTACATTGTAGTTTATGCACATTTTGTTATTGGATGAAAAAAATGTATCTGCCTCAATTAAGCACAAACAGTTTTTAGAATTTATGCACATCATAGTTGTTTCCATCCAGCATTTTTTAATGCATTATCACAAAATTAAACATTAAAATAGGTGGATGGAAACATATAGCTAAAGAGGAACTGAAGAAAAGGGGTTACAAATTTGTACATGACTTTTAAACTTGCAACTAAACAGGCCATAAAGTTGTAGAAAAATAAACTCAAACCCTTTTTTAAGTTATATGTATGGGCTTTTTTATGCCTTTATTGAGAGGAAAGCATTGGGTGAAAAGGGAGAGCAGAACCGGCAAAGGTTCCTGCCACTAAACACGAGGCTATTGGCGCCGACAAATATGACCCTTTTAATAGTGATGAACATTTAGAAAAAGGTAAATTAGACATCTTATGTTGTGGTAAAACATACTTTTTTTTTTCCGTTTTCTTAATCTGAGCCTGAGATCTTTCCAGGGCTTTTTTCTGTCTTTCCTCCTGTTGTTTCATCTGCAAATATATCTTCTCATCATGCAGCCTAAACAGTAAAAAGAAGTTGAAGAACATACTAGATACAGATGATACTGTTGCTGATTTAATGTAGATGTACACTACGGTGCAACAGTCTAAAATCACTAGTATTTTCACCAACAATTTTTATTTTTTTAAATGGCCAGTTATTTCTATCTTTTGCTGTAGTGTGTCAGTAGGAAATATCAGTTTACATTTCCAAACATTCCTTTTGCCATTATTTGTAATAATCTAGTAAGATTTTGTGCGCATAAGGACTCTGACAACAGCCAGTGCTCCACACAGAGATCTGATCTCATTATCATCAAGTCTGTCTGGGTGAATAAAAAACAAAACAAAAAAAACAAACACATACTAAATCCAGAAGGGAGTATGGCAACATCTCCAAGATGCTTCAAGAAACCTACAATGCTACAGTACTGTGAAAAGTTTTAGGCACGTGTAAAAATGTTGTAAATTGAGGATCCATTTAAAAATAATGTTATGAATATATTGTAAGTATCAATTAACTTTAAAATTAAAATGCTTTTACATAGTTACTGCCGACACATAGTTGGATGTATGCCATGTTTTAGAAGTTTCTAGAACCTTCCTACATTTTTATCAGAATGCTTTAAATCTTTTAAGATGAAAAAAAATGCTTTTCTTAAAGACTTCTTACAGGCATATTTATAAATAAAAGTTCTACCAAGATGAAATGTCAGTGAGTGAATCACACTGTTAATAAAAATCCGACAGTGGACTTCTGCAAGCTAGTGGAAAAATATGTTTATTATTCAGAAACTGAATGCATTACATTTGGAAGGCAAGATATTCAGTATATTACGAAATTTTCAGAATTCAAAATTCACGATCATGTCAACACAGAAAACATGATGAATTGTTTAAATCAACAGGGGTTTTGTTGTCAATACAAGTTACAAAGAACTTGACAAAGTAGGACAACAAAAGACAAATATCTTACCTGGTCCTCTGGTTTGTGCTGTTCAAAGCTGAACAGTTTGGCTTTCATTTCTAGCTCTGCTGCTCGCTCTTTTTCTCTCGACTCCCTGTAAACACACAAACAAATAGCATTTTTGACTGCTTTATTTTTCAGGTTAGTAGGTCCAGGCATTAAATATAAATGTGTTACACTTTACAACTATACATCTAAATGTAATCATTGGAAAAATATAAATGAATAATAAACTGGCTACTTCATTCAACACAATGTTAGTGGATATTAACCTCACAATCTGAGCTGTCAGTCCCAGGTGCAGATCTAAAGTGAAAACAAAGCATTATTAATAAGTCACTGAACATGCAAAGCTATGCATTTAATATTATGGTTTGATGGTTTTATTATTTTTTATTATATTTCAATTTTTATGCTTTGTTATTTACTTTTTTTGTTCATTTAAAAAAAATCTTTTAAACATTATCTCAAGCATTGTACTTTAAGGTAGCAACACAATTGTAATGACAGGACTTTTATTTTTTTATATTGTTATTTAAGTGAAGTTTGTACAACTGGTACATTTTGATAGCCTCCACCAAATTATTGTCATTTTCATTTAGGAATTCTTCAAACAAGATGGCGTCATTTTCCAAGAATTCTCAGCTCTTGTCAATTTCACCTCTTCTTCTGTAGCCATTTGCTCCAGGAGCTGAATCTTCCCTTTCTTTACTGCCAGAGAACACTAAAAATTTAAGAGAGATTGTGTACAAAAACAATCATGCACAGAAGAATAGAGGACAAAATTAGTAAAGAAAAATCAGTCAAATCCACAAAAGAAGAAATTCAGCAAATTTTCCGACTGGCTACTAGCTGAGAACTAGAAAAACAAAATAGCATCTTACCTCAAGTAAGAAGAGCTCACGTTTCTTAGTGATATATTCATTCATGCCTCCCTTATCAACATTAGGGTCTAAGAAAATCAGAATAAAAAATAATATTTTTAGGCAAAAATTTACTTTCTGTGGGTTTACATGTGGGACATTCCATGTCAACCAACCACATGTTTTACAACAAGTCATTGTTACAACCATCTGTTGAATTTAGCAATCTTTGTTGCATTATACGTCAATTAGCAATCTTTGTTGCATTATATGTCAATGGTAACAGTTCAAATAAGGTGAAAAGCATTTTATTTCCTTACGTTTTACATGCCTGCAACTCAGGAAGTATTAAACATATCTCAATATCCTTTTAGATTTTAGTTTTTAACAAAGTGTTCTATAGGTATCTTCATTTTTGTGGTTTTTGTGTATTTTTGCCCAAAGCTGCAGGGATTTCAATCAAGAATTATTAAAGATTTCTTAATATCTTTTTAGATTCTCGGTCTGGTTAACTTTTCTTTAATAATCCTAATTTTTAAAGTACTATATGGTTTAGTCCCAAAGATATGGAGATCTCAATGTGACTAGGTGCCCAAATTGTTAAATTTTACCCATTTTCAGTGGCTGAAAACCAGATGTGGGTCACTTTGCATACAGCTGTTTACCTAGTGTATGTGACGGCTTGTAAAAGAGGAGGAAGCAATTGCAGGCAATCAGAAGAAGTTTATTGATATCAGAGTCCAGACTGTAGGCAATGGAAACGAAGGTCTGCGGTGGCGTGAGAAGAGCTGGATGGTGAAGTCGATGGTGAAGGTGAAGACGGTCAATGGATGAAACCAGGAACAGACCGGAACACTGACACGAAGACGACAACACGAACACAATCCAGCACACGAACACGGAAGACGGTAATCCAACTAGGAAGTGGAGACATGAATGAGGATCTGACAACAGACAGAGAGATGAGTGAGTATATGTAGCTGAGTGGAGATGAGGATCAGCTGGAGCGAGACAATCAACAAACAGGTGACAACAATCAACCAAACGAGCACATGGAGGCTACGTGAGTACAAAAACAAACACCAAAACATGACACGGAGGAAACAATGGATTTCCTACCGTGACAGTACCCCCTCCCCTAGGACGTCACCTGACGTTCCCAGCCTGCTTTACCTGTAGATTGTAATCATCAATAAGGCGGTGATCCAGTATGTCCCGAGCAGGAACCTACCTTCTCTCCTCCGGACCGTAACCTTCCCAATCCACCAAGTACTGAAATCCGCGTCCCCTCCGTCTAGAGTCCAGAATACGATTAACCAAATATGTGGTTTCCCCATTAACGATACGAGGCGGGGGGGGGGAACCGGGGCAGGCGGGTTAAGACGGGGAAAAAAATCACCGGTTTAATTTTGGACACATGGAACACGGGATGAACCCTCCTGTACGCCGGAGGAAGGCTAAGACGCACTGTTACCGGATTAATGATTTTGGTAACAGAAAACGGGCCAATAAATTTGGGAGCAAGCTTATTCGAAACGGAATGCATAGGAATATTCTGGGTAGAAAGCCACACTCTTTGACCGACGACGTAACGGGGAGGCTTCGACCGGTGGCGATCGGCCTTAGGCTTGGTGCGCGACCTAGCCTGGAGCAGAGCTCTGCGAGCTCTGGTCCAGGTGCGGTGACACCTCTGGACTAGTGCGTGTGCGGAGGGGACCGAAACCTCGGATTCCGTACTGACAAAATTAGGTGGTTGGTACCCTAAACTACACTTAAATGGAGACATGCCCGTAGATGACACTGGTAAAGAATTGTGTGCGTACTCCACAATTGAGAGTTGCTGACACCAGGACGAAGGATTATTGGAAGCCAAACATCGCAAAACCCTTTCGACATCCTGATTGGCTCGCTCGGTTTTGACCATTGCTCTGGGGATGGAACCCGGAAGAAAGACTAACAGTCGCTCCTAACAATTTACAAAATTCTCGCCAAAATTTGGACACAAATTGGGGACCCCTGTCAGAAACCACGTCTGTCGGAAGGCCATGTATACGGAAGACGTGGTCAATGACAGCTACCGCTGTTTCCTTGGCTGATGGTAATTTGGGCAAGGGAATAAAATGAGTCGCCTTCGAGAACCGGTCCACTACGGTTAAAATCACCGTATTGCCCTTAGAGGGGCGGGAGGGCGGTAATGAAATCTAGCGAAATGTGGGACCAGGGTCTCGAAGGGACAGACAGCGGTAAGAGTAACCCATCTGGAGGTCGATTGGAAGTCTTACCAATAGCGCAAACTGAACAAGCCAAGACGAAGTCGTGGACGTCACGAGCCATACCAGGCCACCAAAATCGTTGCTTAACTAGAAACCTAGTTCTACTAACCCCTGGGTGACAAGCAACACTGGAATAATGACCCCACTGGAGAACGTCTGACCGTAACCCCTCCGGCACAAACAATCGGTTCGGTGGGCAACGAGCCGGGGGCGTTACCCCTTCTAAGGCAGTCAACACCTTCGATTCGACCTCCCATCTGAGCGCGGAGATAATGATGGTCCCCGGTAAAATGGCTCGGGAGTAGCAGTACGATCGGAACGCTCAAAAAGACGGGATAAAGCATCGGGTTTGATGTTTTTGGAACCCGGCCGGTAAGAAAGTGTAAAATCGAAACGACCGAAAAACAATGCCCACCGAGCCTGCCTGGAGTTAAGTCTTTTGGCGGTTCTAATGTATTCGAGATTCTTATGGTCCGTCCATACAATGAAAGGTACACCCGACCCTTCAAGCCAGTGACGCCATTCTTCCAGTGCAAGTTTGACTGCCAACAACTCTCGATTGCCAATGTCATAATTAACTTCCGCAGGAGATAAACGGTGAGAATAATACGCGCAAGGACTGCACCTTTCCGTCTGAGGATGCGCGTTGGGACAACACTGCTCCTACCCCCAGCTCTGACGCGTCGACCTCCACTATGAGTTGACGTGAGCGATCAGGGGTGACGAGAATGGGAGCTGAAACAAAGCAGCTTTTCAGTTTGGCAAACGCAGCCTCGGCTGCGTTTGACCACCTGAACGTCAAACTAGGGGAGGTCAAGGCGGTCAGAGGAGCGGCTAGTTGGCTGAAATTGCGAATGAAACGCCCGGTAAAAATTGGCGAACCCCAGAAATCTCTGCAGGGCCTTGCGAGACTCTGGGGATGGCCAATTTACCACAGCCTTAACCTTCTCAGGATCCATGCGAACACCCTCAGTCGAAATGATGTGTCCTAGAAAAGAAACAGACTGTGCATGAAGAACGCATTTTTTTCATGCACAGTCTGTTTCTTGACAAAACAATCCATTCTCTAGCAACCGCAGAAGCACTCGTCGTACGTGTTGCACGTGTTCCTGGAGAGACGAAGAAAAAAAATCAATATGTCATCCAGGTAAACATATATGAACAGATCGACCATGTCTCGCAACACGTCATTAACGAGTGCTTGGAAGACTGCCGGCGAGTTCGTTAGCCCGAAAGGCATCATGCAGTACTCAAAATGGCCTCTAGGGGTGTTAAAGGCAGTCTTCCACTCATCCCCCTCCCTGATGCGGACCAAATGATAAGCATTACGTAAGTCCAATTTAGTGAAAACGGACGCTCCCTGCAACCTCTCAAAAGCTGAAGACATAAGCGGCAAAGGATAGGTATTCTTTACCGTTATGTTGTTCAGCCCTCGGTAGTCAATGCAAGGTCGCAAGGATCCGTCCTTCTTTCCCACAAAAAAGAACCCCGCCCCCGCTGGAGAAGAAGAAGGGCGGATGAACCCCGTTGCTAGAGAACTGGATATATATTTCTCCATGGCCGCCGTCTCTGGAATAGACAAAGAATATAACTTGCCCTTAGGCGGAGAAGTTCCTGGCAATAACTCTATCGCACAGTCATAGGGACGATGAGGAGGAAGAGAATCAGCACGAGACTTACTGAACACCTCCGTCAGGTCGTGGTACTCCGCGGGCACGTTAGCCAAATCCACTGCTTCCCCCTGAAACACAGACTCAGAAACATTAACACCAGCAGACAAAAGACAAGACAAATGACACTCCTCGCTCGAGCTAACCACAGATCCGAGGCGCCAATCGATCCTGGGGTTGTGTTTCTGGCAGCCAGGTGTGACCGAGAACAATGGGGGATTGAGGTGAGTCCGTGATGTAAAATGAAATCTCCTCCGTATGGTTGCCAGATGTGATTAGAGAAACAGGTAAAGTGGTCTGTGTGATGACTGGCAGTCTGTGTCCGTTGAGTGCAAAAGGTGCAATGGGGTGTTTGAGGGAGGTGAGAGGAATGTTGAGTTTAGTCGCAAACTTAAAGTCCATGAAACTACCCTCGGCCCCAGAATCCAACAAAGCGTGATGATCGAGTGCGTGGGGTGGACCACCGTAGACTCACCGGAAGGAGTGTCGATGTAGATGAGGTCTTCCTGGCAGAGATCCCACCCGATAGTAGCCTCCGTTTTACTATCGGGCTTGGTCCTTTACCGGACAGCGCTGGATGTGATGTTCTTGGCTGCCGCAGTATAAACATAGTCCCAGGGATCTCCGCCTGATCCTCTCCTCCCGGGAGAGCCGAGCTCGCCCCACCTGCATGGGTTCAAGATCTCCAGGTGGGCTGACCGCAACCTCTGAGCGCTGACGCTGAGCCTCCGGTCTGGTCACGAGAACTGCTCTCCCCCTCCGTCTGGCGGCTTGGTCGAGTCGGTTGTCTACTCTGATGGTGAGGTCGATCAAGCCATTGAGAGAAGTGGGGAGCTCGACGGCGCGGATCTCCTGTTGGATGCGGTCAGCCAACCCATGCAGGAAGTGATCCCACTGCGCCTCTTCGTTCCACTTACACTCCGCTGCCAGGGTGCGGAACTCAATGGAATAGTCGGATACGGACCTGTCTTCCTGACGTAGGTCCGTGAGAAGTCTAGCCGCCTCCCTCCCGGCGACGGAGCGGTCGAAGACCCATCTCATCTCCTCCGAAAGGGCGTGGAACGAGGCACAGCAGCTGTCTTGGTTCTCCCACACCGCCGTCCCCCAGAGGGCAGCCCTCCCCGTCAGAAGTGACAAGACGAATGCCACTTTCATTTCCTCGGTGTTAAACGTGCGGGGCTGCAGGGCGAAGTGCAGAGAACAATGAGACAGAAATGATCGACAAAACTTTGGCTCACCCGCATATTTCTCAGGGATGGGGAGGCGTGGTTCGGACTGGGAAATCCCCCCGGAGACGATCGGCGGTGTGGGTGGCGTGGGAGGCGCAGCGGGTGGCGGTTGTTGTTGTTGTTGAGCCTGGAGAGCGAGCTCGGACACCTTCGTCACCATTGCTTGGAAAGCTCGACCCATCTCATCTATCGCCTTGTCTTGGCGATCCATACGACCAACGGCTCTCTGCAGAAACTCCTCCAGATGAGATGGGGAGCGATCGCCTGCTGCTTCCATGATGGTCAGATCCTACTGTGACGGCTTGTAAAAGAGGAGGAAGCAATTGCAGGCAATCAGAAGAAGTTTATTGATATCAGAGTCCAGACTGTAGGCAATGGAAACGAAGGTCTACGGTGGCGTGAGAAGAGCTGGATGGTGAAGTCGATGGTGAAGGTGAAGACGGTCAATGGATGAAACCAGGAACAGACCGGAACACTGACACGAAGACGACAACACGAACACAATCCAGCACACGAACACGAACACGAACACGGAAGACGGTAATCCAACTAGGAAGTGGAGACATGAATGAGGATCTGACAACAGACAGAGAGATGAGTGAGTATATGTAGCTGAGTGGAGATGAGGATCAGCTGGAGCGAGACAATCAACACACAGGTGACAACAATCAACCAAACGAGCACATGGAAACTACGTGAGTACAAAAACAAACACCAAAACATGACACGGAGGAAACAATGGATTTCCTACCGTGACAGTGTATTTAAAGAAAAATGTCTGAAAAAAATATTGAAAGTAAAAAATTTAAATTTTCCCTTCTATCATAATAGAATAGAACAAAACATACCTCTCTGAGTGACGAAATGTTCTTTTTCTGATTCTGAATCTCAAGAGGACATTCTAATTCTTAAACTATCCAGGTGAAGCAAATCTTGGTTTACTGATGGGAATACAGTGTGTGGGGAGAACAACCATACTTCCCTAGGAGGCATGAAACTTATTTCAAACATGCCTTTATAATACTGACCTAAAAATGAAAAAGAAAAGTAAAAAAGAAAATAAGAATGCATGTAATCTGGCTCCATGTCTTATGTGAAAATTGTCATTTTGACCCCTTCTCCAAAACAGTGGATTACTCAGTAAATATACATCCATGAGATTTAATATTCATCCCAATGTTTGTCTTTCTTCACAAATTTAAAATAATAATAATAATAATTAACTAAATCAAAAATTTGAGCTGGTTTCTGAAATTTGGTTGACTCGACATGGAATGACCCATGTTTAATGCAGACAAGATGTGGTATGGTGTGGCTAACCTTTCATAGATACCCTCCGTGCAGGTGTAATTTGGAGCTGTGCATGATTATGTGTGACTGGTATGTTACTCTCCTCTTTCAGTTCCTTCTTCAATCTGGTTTGTCCTGCCCTTATTCTAGCTGCAAATTTCATTTTCTCATGGACAGAAATTAACAGAGTGCAGAATTTCATGTTTGCATCTGTTTTATTATTATGATTATATATATATTTTTATTTCCTGTCGGAGAAATTATGTCTGTATGGTTGAGCAAGTGTACTCTAGCTTGTGCTTTTAATAGTTTTTAATAGCACATCTCCAGACTCTAGTTAAGTGCGTTAGATAAAATTATGTAACCCATTAGTCAAGATTGTGGTGACCAGATATCATTGAATTACCTATTTTCGTTCGCTATTCTAAATGTATATGATACATCCCTTATTACAGATTGCACATCTTAAATGTATTGTATCAATGTATTAAATAATATAAACCAGCTTCCTCTGAGATTTTTCTTTGTTCCTCATCTGGAAAAGATTGTTGTGTTCAGGGATTTTGAATGGGTTCACATCATCACTGCCTTCTAAATCAGACAAACACATACACACACACACACACACATGCATACCCCATCACAAGGACATTTCCATTTCAGTGACATAACAGTTTTTACACAGAGCGAATTTATATATATATATATATATATATATATATATATATATATATATATATATATGTATATATACACACACACACTGGCCACTTTGTTAGGTACACCTTGCTAGTACCGGGTTGGACCCCCTTTTGCCTTCAGAACTGCCTTAATTCATCGTGGCATAGATTCAACAAGGTGTTGGAAACTTTCCTCAAAGATTTTGGTCCATATTGACATGATAGCATCATGCAGTTGCTGCAGATTTGTTGGTTGGACATCCATGATACGAATCTCCCATTCCACCACATACCAAAGGTGCTCTATTGGATTGAGATCTGGTGACTTTGGAGGCCATTTGAGTAAAGTGAACTCATTTTCATGTTCAAGAAACCAGTCTGAGATGATTTGAGCTTTGTGACATGGTGCATTATCCTGCTGGAATTAGCCATCAGAAGATGGGTACACTATAGTCATAAAGGGATGGACATGGTCAGCAACAATACTCAGGTAGGCTGTGGCATTTAAACAATGCTCAATTGGAATTAATGGGCCCAAAAACTGCTGATCTACTGGGATTTTTACACACAACCAACTCTAGGGTTTACAGAGAGTGGTCCCAAAAAGAGAAAATATCCAGTGAGTGGCAGTTGTGTGGACGAAAATGCCTTGTTGATGTCAGAGGTCTTAGGTTAAAGTCAGTGTCTATAATAACACAGGTTTATGGTTTTATACCACCTAGATCTAGATAAGAGAACATCTAGATTAATGCCATCCAGGATTTAATATCCTTAAGAAAGTCCATCTATGGTGCTATAGAATTTACATCTTTCTGTTTCAAAGGCAGACAAAGTTGTGTATCATCTGCCTAACAGTGAAACGAGATGCCATACTTCCGGCAAATAAGGGAAGCATATATAAGAGAACAGGATAGGTCCAAGAATGAATCCTTGAGGGACTCCACACAAGAGAGATGGTGACGAGGATACAAAATCCTTATGGCAGACTGATAAACTTATGTCTCACACATATAAGATCGAAACCACTCCAAAACAATACATTTAATGCCAACACAATGCAATAATCAGAAATCAAGATGTTATGTGTACAGTATAGTGAGAACAGCATAGTTGTCCGAGTCAGTAGCTTGTAACAGATCATTAAAAACTTTTACCATTGCTGTTTCAGTGCTGTGAAGGGATTTACTGTGAGGGGGAACGTTAGAGTTAAAAAAAAAAAAAAATTCTATGCAACAAGCAGATGATTTCATCTTAGAAAAGATATATATAATAATATCTCTCAAAGAAGAAGGACAAAATCATCGCTGGTCCCCACAGACTTCCATAATATTTTGTTTATACTATATGTCAATGGCTACCAGCAAATGTCTAGTTACACACATTCTTTAAATATCTTCTTTTGTGTTCAACAGAAGAAAGAAACTCATAAGTTTGGAACAACTTTACAGAATTTTTATTTTGGGATGAAAAATATCACCAAGGCTAATGTATGTGATGTGATCCATATGCAGAACCATTAATTAAATGGTAGATCACAAATAACCGATCAAGAAAAAGGTAAACTTTTTTTTAATCATTTGCTGCTACACTGTACTGATTGTTGTTTAATTAAAAGGTTTACTGATGAATGGTCTAATACAATAGTGCAGATATTTTAATCTCATTTTACTTCACTTGGTAATGAATTGAATCTGCTATGTGGATTAGGAAAATTTAGTTTTTGCTAAATCATTCACTTCTCCAGAATAAGGGTCAATATACACCTCAGACGTCAATCATTAACTCTAGTATGATAATGATTCTAGGCTGACTGAGGTCCAGTGAAAACTAGATTGCAGGAACAAAAAAAAACACATTTTATTCATTTTCACAGTATAATCTTAATTTTAAATTTTTTATTTTATTGTGCAAAATATGCAGTATGAATAGCAATAAAATAGATTTTTAATGGTATTTTGTATTCTTAATATTAGGCTGTTATTTTTGTCATGTTATGTTGGCATTGCTGTTTGGCCATTGCTGTTTGTGCATTGCAGTTCTACAAAACAGCAAGTATTTCAATAAAAGTAATGTCCACATTTTAGTTTGTGTATAATACTGTTGGAGTTTGTAAACAATTTGAATTATCTACATATGTGAATGTGAAGAAAGTCTGTGTGCTGGAATGAGTGAAGCAAAAGTATTGGCTCAGTGATATCAAGATTGCTGGGTGAAGTGAAGGCTGAGATATCTTTCATAAGTGTTTCAAAATCTCTTGATAGTGCAGAACTTTCTAGTGGATTAAATCATATTCCTGTATTTAATATACATATTTCATATTACTGAATTAATATACTGCATTTCAAATACCCGCTTACATTGTGGCTATATTAAATTGTAAATAGGGCACTAGACATTTGTAGTGGTTTCTGAAACCATACATCAGTTAGGTGCATTATGAAAGGATGACAATAATCAAAGACCTTAATCAAAGGAATCGTGGGCCTTATCAAAGGAATCATGGGCCTTATCAAAAGCACTCATTCAATCTCATAATGCACCTAACTGATGTACACTCAACAGATATAGAATACCCAAACTACACTGTGAGGGTCATCATGCTGAATAAATTCCTGTATCTTGCCTGAAGATGACGCCTGCAGGCAAGTGATCCATTTATACATCCATTTTCTGTGTTCCTGCGGCTCAGTGGTAGAGCATTGTGTTAGCAGTGTAAAAGTTTGTGGGTTCAATTCCCAGGGAACACATGTTAGGTAAAAATTGTTAGCCTGAATGCACTGTAAGTCACTTTGGGTAAAAGCATCTCCTAAATGTAATGTACATTTTCTAAACCGTCCAATGTGAGCATTATACAGGTATACTGGGGATTTTGAACACAGCACTGGTGTTTTTCCACAGTTACTCATTGGTGATTGATTAGCCCCAATAGCTAAATTTTGTCCCACATTTAGCTATTCTTGCCCAAACACTTTTTTTTATCCGACAAAGCCCCTGAGGAGTGCCCTCCACTTATTATGGCACACTAGGTAAATATGAGCAAAAAAGTCTGTGGAAAAATCCTTTTTCTGTTGGGTCTTTCATTCAAAATATACTCTTAAAAATCTGAACTTTAATTAAAAGTAAAACAACTGCAATAAGTTATGATCATAAAATAGATTTTCTTTGATTATTGTCATCCTTTCATTTTTTGCCTCATTTTGTTAAAATTACAGCTCTTCTCCTACTGATCTGAGACCATTTCCATATGCAGAACTTTTCAGCTTCATATTCTGTGGTCCAAGCTTGTGTACTTTCCTCTTCAGCTCACCCAACTGGTTTTCTATGGAGTCTAGGTCAGGAGACTGACAAAGACAAAGACTGAGGGACTGGAATGGCCAAGGCAAAGCCTTGATTCTGTGGTCAGTGTACCATTTTTGTGTTGATTTTGATATTTACTTTGGATCATTGTCCTATTGGAAGATTCAACCGCTACATACTTTAAACTTCATGTAAGAGGCAGCCAGGTGTTGATTTAATTTCATATATGAAAGTGAACTGCCCCACAACATCTAAGATCCACCACTGCGCTAATAGGGATTTGTTTTTTTTCCAAAAAAGCTTTATTCTTCCGACCAAACAACCTAGTCCCAGTGAAATGTCTGGTAATGTTTGGCAAGCTGTAAGCACTTTTTATAACAGGAAAGTCATGCTTATGTGTCACCTGACCACAATTTTAGAGACTTTCAGATGCAAGATTCTACTAATAACAGATTGCAGCTGTGATTCTAGGAGATTGTTTGGGCACTCAAACCATCCCCACTACGGGGCCAATAGATACACATCCACCATGTCAACTGTTAACATCTCCATTTTATATTCAGAAATAATGAATGCAAAAAAAAATACTTCTAGGAAATCACGTTATCACGTATTATGCAATATTTTACTAAAATACAACAGAATCAAAAATTCCCTTAGCCAAGGCTTGTTTGATTGGCATGTCTAAATTACTGCAGAGACAAACACAGCCAGGTCAATACACTAGATCAGGGGTGGCTAACGTCGGTCCTGGAAAGCCACAGCCCTGCAGAGTTTTGCTTCAACTCTAATCAAACACACCTGAACAAGCTAATCAAGGTCTGAAGGGTTACTAGAAAGCTACAGGCAGGTGAGTTTTAATTAGGGTTGGAGCTGAACTCTGCAGGGCTGCAGCTCTCCAGGACTGGAGTTCGCCACCTCTGCACTAGATACTCTTTTGATCAATAACTTGCAAGCCAATCACATAGTTAAATAACAACTATAAAATTGTGTCATCTATTCTGGTAAAATGACCTAAATCTGGCCTTAATGGTTTGATTGATGAGTGCCAGTCAGGGTTTGTGAATGGTTGCCACTGCATGGTTGACTGATTATGATTTGGCTTTGAATCCTACATTTTTAGACTTCCAAAAAGCCTTCAATACTGTTAGCCATAATTTCATTTTTACTGTATTATGTTTCTTTGATTTGATCAATTATCAATGCAGTGAAAACATTTTATGTAAGAGGAACTCATTTTGTTAAACTTATATCTGGGACAACAACAAAATTTCAAAAGTAATAGAATTCAAGATAAAGAATAAAAAAAGTCCCAATTCACAGACGATGCCCCAATTTTCTAAAATTTGGCAATTTTTTTCATTCACAAATGTTTGGCCCTTTTTTTCATGTTTGGGCGTTTTTTCACATTTGTCACGTTTGGGCTTTTGGTTTTGTCTATTTATATATTTTTTATGATACATGCCTTATTTTTTGTTGTTCTGTAGGCCTACTTGTTAACACAATTTCAAGTCAATATCACGAATATATTAAAAAAATAATAAAAATAAAAAAGGTCAATAGACTTTAAACAATAGCCTACAAGTTTAATTTTATTTTGGACCTTAAATTCATAGTATTATATTGATTATAATCTTCTAGCTTACTCTTATAAAAACTCAGTGGTAACAATAACGCGCCACATTATACAGCCCTACACATTTGTCACGTTTTTACACTACGATTTCCACATAACGTTACTTCTAAAACTGTGGAAACGGAAACTTTCGGTTCCACCCCTTGCGTTTATAATAACGCTGTCTGATCGCTGGCCCGTCTGCTGAATCCTTCTTTCCTGAGGAACAACTCCAATCTCGACGTGCAAAGGTATGATAAATGTAATACCTACACAGGCTGCAAGATTGTTTAAAAATCCAAGCGTAATAGCAAATAGTCACATAGCCTGTGTGCAATGACGGATTCCTTTTGACAAAGGACACATGCTTGTTTAGTGTCGTACATTCGTAAATTATTCTTGTGTTAACGAAAACGTTTTTAAAAAGTAAACAAACGTGCATAAAAGAATGTCGCCTAGTTCATGTCAGATTTGACTAATGTATTGGCTTCTTTTCATTATAGTAGCCTAAACTCTGTGACATGCTAGATTAAATCGTTCCATTTTATTTGCAGTAAATATCAGGTTAATTATTTTGTTGTGGGCGTATCTCGTTGATCGAACTTTGTGTGACCTTGCAGTTCACTCTGATTGACCAACTATCCTTCAATGATGAGCCTTTTCTTTGCTGCCTACAAACCTTTGGTTTCACTGCTTTTTGATATTCATTTATTTTTGTAGACTCATTCTAAAAACTTTTCTGTTGTCCGGCTTGGAATCTGATATTTGGTTCGTGAACGAACCGAATCGTTCTTTTGAACCGGTTCTTTTCAGTAAACCATTTGAACCGGTTCGCCTAATCGAACGTCGATTAGGACAGCTCGTGTTTGTTCCAAACGCTGTTAATAACTCCGAGAACGTGTCCGACATTCCGACACAAAATCAGCCGAAGTCCGAAAGTAGCTATTGTCCTAGAACTAGGCCATGTCTACTTCTGTAAACACTTTTTTGCGATTCGGATTTCCAAACATGCGGTTCTCGATGTCGCAGTGATGCGGTGATACACTTCAAAATGGGGCCCCTGCACAAATGGGACTCCTGTTTGAAACCGTAGCTTGTATTAGTTCTTTTACAGTGCCTTAGCACTACTGTAGCCTGTTGTATCATACTTAAGGTGATCTTATTAAATATATTTTATTTTAAATGTAATATTATTTTTATTATATGTATGTTTTTGTATATTTGTACATATGTATGCATTATTTATTTATTTATTTATTTATTTATATAATTTTCAAGCAAAATTGTTATATAATTGTTTTGACATGATATATGACTGAATTGTGAAATTTAAATGTTTCCTCTTGCCATGAATATAGCTGCTGCTGACATGATGTTACATCATAAATAAATACATTTTAAATTTAAATGTAGTAATACAACATCTTAAATACATATGTTAATTGTTTCCTGTTTTGATATTTGCATGTTCTTAACAAATTATTAAAGATGTATTAAAGATTTAATAACTATACAGCTAGCATGCTAACATAGGCTAATCTAGCATGCTGAGTACGTAAAGAACCATTATAACCACTTTAAATACCATTACAAGTAACATAAATTAAAAAGGCAGTTAAAGGGTTACTCCAACCCAAAATGAAAATTTTGTCATTAAAGGGTACATAACATACACAGTTTCACCTAATCTCATGTTAATCTTGAGTACCTTTAGAGTAGTACTGCATCATTCATATCTCCAAAAAGTCTTTAGTTTTATCATATTTATAAAAGAAAAATACAGCTTTCCGATTCTCTCCGGAAAAAGCAGAGCTCCTGGAGGCGTGCCGTGGGAGGAGCTATAATACTGATGTTTCGTGTTGTTTCCATTAACATATATTCACTTATGTGCAGATTTCCAACAAAAGACAGAAATCTGATGCAGTTTTACTTACATGAATTGGGTCTTTTATCACTGGGACTGCTCCATGTTTTAATAGCAAATGATGTGCAAATCCAGCGTCGACCTAGGCCTTGTTTATAAAACAATCGTCACTGAAATGACGAGAAAACACAAACGCACTTGCTACACTCCGTTGCTGCCCCGGAAAAACAAACTGCATTCACTGTTCATGTAACGCTGGTTCTTTGGGAAGCTGAACATGGTAAACTTTCCCTCACATCCAAAAACACACTTATTTGGAGACGTTCTCGAACAAATCCTATGCAGTGCTGCCGAGGATTTCCCGATGAAGTGCGTTGATGAGCGCGGTCTCGCTCTCCTCTGGTCGATGTGTGCATGGGCACGCTTTTCCGAGAGAAATGCTCATATAAGGAGTTCCACCATTGTCTACGACGTCATTAGATCCACAATATAAAAAAAAACAGCCGAAACTTGTACCAACCCGGAAGTAAGATTTTCGGCACAGAAATTCTCCCTCATTCGTCCAAATTATTTTTTAAAACTTTGGCCATGTTTAGGATGAGAATCCATCTCTTTAACACTGTGAACAACTCTGAATACATGAAACACCATTGTGACCCCCTCTTTAATCACTTACCCCCATTGTTGGTCTAAACCTGCAAAAGCTTAGTTTGTCTTCGGAACACAATTTAAGATATTTTGGATGAAAACGGGGTGGCTTGTGACTGTCCCATTGACTGCCAAGTAAATTACACTGTCAATGTAAGGAGGATTTAGGCCGAGTGGATTCTATAAGCGGGTATTTATTATATAGGATCTGAGCATAAAATCCAAACAATAGTCACAACTCGTGGTCAGGTCACAGGCTTGGGTCAAAACACAGGCAAAACAATCCACAGGCAGACAAATCCAAAACAGTAATCCAAAAATGTGAGTCAAAAGAGCAAAAGCAAAGGTCATAACAAATATCAACAATGGAACAATGAAAGAACACTTAGTAAGGCAGTGAACTGGCAATACTTCACAAAGTGGCAGTACAAACACATGACTTAAATACAGGGTGACAGGAAATGACAAGACAGGAACTGATGTGGCAGGAACAGGAAGTGGCAGAGTTCAATATTCAGGTGAAGGCTCCCTCTGGTGGACTGGAGCCTGATCAAACGTTACAGATTCCCTCTCCCTAGGAACACCTCTAGGTGTTCTTCTAGGACAACCCCTTGGTCTGGGTGCCGGACGATCTGGGTGAGTTTGGTGAAAGTCTCTGATAAGTGAGGAAACCAAGATGTCCTTAGTTGTTACCCACGATCTCTCCTCCGGGCCGTATCCCTCCCAGTCAATGAGATAATGCATCTGACCCCTCCTCCTGCGAGAATCTAGGATCTCCCGAACTAGGTAGGCAGGAGCTCCCTCGATCTCAAGCGGTGGAGGCGGTTATTCGTCAGTGGCTTCGGGGCTCAATGGGCCGTGGGCCGGTTTCAGGAGGGACACATGAAAGGAAGGAGAGATGCTGTAATTAGCAGGCAACTCTAAACGGTACGTAACAGGATTAACTTGACGTATAATCTTAAAAGGACCAACGTACCTTGGACTTAATTTCTTGCACGGGAGTTTCAGGCATAGGTCACGAGTGGAAAGCCACACCATTTGACCTGGCTGATACTCAGGATGTGGACATCTGTGTCGATCATCTTGGGTCTTTTGAGATCGAATAGCCCGCTGGAGACGGACATGAGCTTTGTCCCAGAACTGTTCACTTCTTCTAATCCAATCATCCACAGCAGGCACCTCAGATGGCTCCCCAGACCAGGGAAACAGAGGAGGCTGATATCCAAGGACACATTGGAAGGGTTTAAGCCCAGTTGAAGAGTGAGTGAGGGAATTTTGGGCATACTCTGCCCATGGGAGGAATATGCTCCATTTTTCCTGTTCCTGGCTACAGTATGATCTCAAGTATCTACCAATCTCCTGATTAAGACGCTCTACTTGACCATTAGCTTGAGGATGATAGCCAGATGTGAGACTGACATTGATGTTTAAATGTTTGCGAAAAGCTCTCCAAACACGGGATATGAACTGTGGCCCTCGATCAGTCACAATATCATCTGGTAGTCCGTAAAACCTAAATACTTGATTGAACAAAACTTGGGCAGTTTCCATGGCAGTGGGGATTCCTTTCAATGGAATGAGACGACAAGACTTAGAGAAGCGGTCAATGGAGACCATAATGGTGGTGAATCCTTGAGAGTTAGGCAGATCAGTGACAAAGTCAATAGACAGGTGTGACCAGGGCCATTGGGGAATTGGTAGCGGTTCTAGAAGTCCTGCAGGCAATTGTCGAGGTGTTCGTGACTGAGCAGATCTGACAAGCACTTACATAATTACTGACATCTGCAGATAATGTGTGCCACCAAAAAGAATTTCTAACCAAAGCTGTGGTGCGATTAATTCCAAGATGTAAAACAGATGCACATAATCAATCAATATAAGATCACGGAGTTGTAAGAACTTACAAAAAAGGGTAGTTGACAATTCTGGCTTGAAATGCTCACATTGGCCTCGTTTTCCAGTCCATCTTTATTATTGAGCCCTGTTAAAGTTAAGTGTACTTCTCAAGGGCACAATCACGATAGAGGTTGCTAAGTGAATTCACTATTCACACTTTGCATATGCTTACCAGTACAAACACTGATTCACTTAGCAACAGTTTTGGAGGGTTCTTCTCCAGTGGTAGGCCAGACTACCTGAATTTCCCTTGAACATGAATTCATTACAAAGCAACTTGACAAGCAATTTATCATAAGAACCAACAATATCTGCAGTACAGAATTCCAAAATGTACTTTTTAAGACAGAGAGGTAAACAAGCTAGAGGAGGGAAATGCAGAAAGAGATACAATATATATATATTTTAATTGTTATAGGAAGTGCATATGTTTACAGTGCTTGTAAAAGATGTCATCAAACAATTTTATACTTAATTTTAGAACTAATATGCTAGCACGTATAGTAATAGTAGTAGTTGTGTGTGTAGTCAATAATAGGTTTTTTAACCTGTATGTGTTTCATTTCAGATGAAGATTGCTGTGATTGGCCAGAGTGTCTTTGGACAGGAAGTGTACAAAGAACTGAAGAAGGATGGTCACATGATTGTTGGTGTATTCACCATCCCTGACAAAGATGGAAAAGTGGACCCACTTGGTAAATCTCTTTTTTCTGTTAGGATCATTGATGTTACTCCTAAAGAGATAACTCTCTCAAAATTTACCCATGCTATCCCAGGTTTATACATAAACAGATTTTTTTAAATGTATGCCAGCTCTTTGGGTCCATTTAATGTGTGGAGTCCTTTGAAGTTTAAACGAACACACAAACAGATACAATGGTATTCTATATGACCCCAATTGAGTCTTCTGAAGTGAAAAAATTTTTTGCTCATATTTGAATATCATTTATAAACGATCATTGGGAACATCATCAAGTTTGAGGGACAGATACACATTATATGGTCTCAAGAGATGGATTATTTTTCAAAAAAATCTTAATTTGTGTTCTTCTGAAGAAAGGAAGTCATATATCTGGGAAAACAAAAGAGTCAGTAAATGATAACAGAATTTAGATTTTTGCACAAATGTTTGGAGTGAAAATTTTGTCCAGTTTTACATGTGATTTGTCCAGACCAGTGCCAAAATATGGCAGGCAGGCCGAATGAAATGCAAATTCACTCTCTGACAGTAACAGTAACTCTTATGTAACAGCAGCAGCTCTGCTCTTGCACCAAACATTCATCTTGGTCTGAATCTGTCCTTTTTTCAAAAATACATAAAAAATGGAATTCATACATAAATGAAGTTCTTACATAAAATGATTTGAATACAGTTCTTCTACGGTGAATATGTTTTATATACTGTATTAAAATATTGTGGTGATACAACTGTTCTCTTTATTGCTGAATTGTTCATAACTTAAAAAAAAAAAGTCTTTAAATTCATTAAAATTTTAATATTTATATAAAATGTAAATAATTTAAAATATACATGTACTATCCATTAAATATAAGTAACGTGATGCACCCAACATTTTGCAAACATGCAGAAGAAAACTCAAGACTGTGTTAAGGTCAACAAGTCTCTTGAAATATAAAATATGACAAGACAAGATTAGTTAAGGTCGTTAAACAGCAAGACAAATTAATTCAGGTCGTTAATTGTCTTGTTGTGGGATTCCCCAAAATGTAACGAATTATGAATTAGCTGCACTATGGAACATTGGCCAACCTCTGTCTTTTGAAATATAAAATTGCATGTTATTTGCAGAAAGCTTTTCCATGCCAGGTGTGCCCTTTTTTGAATATGAATCTGAAAAAAAAACAAAAAACACAAATGTTACACAAATTGAAATAAAACTTTAAACTTTCTACAGCGACTGAGGCAGAGAAGGATGGCGTGCTAGTGTTCAAGTTTCCCCGCTGGAGGCTTAAGGGAAAGGCCATCACAGAAGTGGTGGATCAGTATTTGGTGTCAATGTTGATACTGTAGACAGAAAACCAGTGGATGTAGGATGTATTGATTTGAGCTGTAAACCAGAAGTAGGTCTGGGGAGGCAACAGCTAATCAATAATCTCAATGAAGAAAATAATCAACAACAATTTTCTATGGCCAAAACACATATATGAAAAACAGAAAAGGATGCAGAGTGAACTGCTGTGGGGAAAAAGTGCAGGAACAGTGTTATTGTAAACACGAAAGTGCTTTATATTTAGCTTTCTATCAGGTGCTTTGATGGATACATGTTCTCTTTAATGCATCTGAGACCTGTTTTTCCCAGCACACAAAATTAAATTTTGTGTTTGTATCATTACCTGCAAATGTTATTAAGTATCATACGTGTATCATATTTTATTTTTTGGGGCTTGGCACAATATTTTATTCACTGACAGAAACAGCATGAGGATGAGCAAATGATAACACAATTCTCGAGTGTGTAAATTATGTAATATTGCATTGTTTTAACATAATTTATGTTTTGCTATTCTGTGTTCTCTAAGGACTCTGATTCATGGTGATAAGAAGGGTGGGTTTACTATATTCTGGGCAGATGATGGATTTGACACAGGACCAATTCTTTTACAAAGAGAGTGTGATGTGAAGCTAAACGACAATGTAAACAGCATCTACAAACGCTTCCTGTTCCCAGAGGGAGTCAAAGGCATGGTGTGGATCAATGCAGAAACTACATCATATTGAAAACTATAGTATACTATGCATTAAATTTAAAACAGAATTCCATTCACTGTTTTAATGAGAGCACCACCCTTGGATTCTTGTGTGTTTTTTTTGTTTTAGGTGGAGGCAGTCACGTTAATTGCAGCAGGTACAGCTCCGAGAATAAAGCAACCAGAGGAAGGAGCCACATATGAGTGTATTCAGAAGAAAGAAAATTCAAAGGTGGAGTTCTCTAGCAAAGCACAACAGCCGATATTTAGATGTATAGCTTCAACCTCATTGTTGTACACAACATTTAAACAATAACTATCTATGGTTGGTTGAATAGATTGACTGGAACCAGCCAGCAGAAGCTATTCATAACTGGATCAGAGGAAATGACAGAGTACCTGGAGCCTGGGCAGAGATTGATGGCAAAGTGAGTGTTTTAATTAACACAAACAAAAGTACAGGAAACATGCAGAGACTCTTAGTCAAATGCATTAAATTATGTGCAAAAACTTCTCTTGTTGCAACAGTATTGTTTTAATTAATTTGGTAGAATGTTTCATTTTATGGATCAACACTGTTGGAAAATGATCATTCTTCAAGTAATTGTCAACCTCTGGAAATTCCTGGAGCAAGTCGACCAGGTCTGGTTACCAAAAATGGCCTTGTTCTTTTTGGGAAAGATGGCAAGTCGGTAAGGACATGCAGAAATATTTATAATTTATGCTATTAAAACTGATAAACTTGATAAAGATAAAACTTGATGTAGGCACAAAACATAGTTAATATAGTACCACCTATTTTAGGCAGGATTAATTTGTGCTAGCCTGAGTAGTTGAGGGGATTTGTGACTTTGCCAACCAAATTTAAAGGGATAGTTCAACCAAAATGTTCCTCAAACCTGTATGTGTTATTTATTTCTTCTGCTGATAACAAAAGAAGAATGTTGGTAACTGAAAAACTTGATGATTTGTATGGTCAAAAAAATAGGTCATGAAAGTCATGGCCTTTTGAAATGACACAAGGGTGAGTAAATGATGACACAATTTTCATTTTTGGGTGAACTGTCCTTTTAAGTGCAAGCTGCAAACATCATGGTCCAAGCACATGTGAAGAGACCATGGTCAAAATAGACAAATTCGAAAGAATAGATCCTGCTGATGCTGTGGATGCAATTGCTTTGGAGTCAAATGTCAATTTCTTCAGTCTTCAGATAGCACAATCAGTTTTTTCTTATGTTATAGCCCCTAGCAACAGAAGCATTTTCAGTGAAGACATGCTAAACAGAAGTCTTACTGTTTTAGTGTGTCAGAATGAGCCATGGCTGTAAAAATCAATTAGATCACATCTTAGAAATCTACTGAATCAAAATGTTTTTGTCATGAGGGTCTCTATATGATCTGTAGCAAGTTTTGTGTGAACCAAACAAACAGCCTGTGTATTCCTTAGAAAAAGTGTAAAATGTATAGAAATTTAAGCTATACATTTCCTTTTGAAATGTGCAATGCAAGACTGTAGATGAGCGTGTGTCTGTGTATTTAAGTACAAGTTTGTTTGTACTTGTGTGTAGTTACTTGTGAAGAATCTGCAGTTTGAGGATGGGAAGATGATTGCTGCATCCCAGTATTTTAAACCTGCTGTCAGTTCCACTGTGGATCTCTCTGAGGATGAAAAACAATTTGCTGAGCAGATGAGGGTGAAAATATATCACTCGTTTCGTTACTAGTCACCTTGATATTCTTTGTGTTATTGATATTCTTTGTCTGTATGCTACGAACCTGTTAGTATCAAACACTACTTTTCTACATTCTGAAAGATAATGTGTGTTGAAGGCAGAATGATAGAGTATTTATTGTTTTTTTCGTCCAGGTGGTGTGGAAAAGTATTTTGACTAATGTAGAGAAGATTGAAGACGGTACTGACTTCTTTAAATCTGGGGCTGCTTCGATGGATGTAGTCAGGTAATGTGTGAATGTATAACTCTCATCATACTGTACATACATGTACACACATTATTTTGCTAATTTTTCTGTTTATATAATCCAAAAGATTTTTTCTTCTTTTTGTACTATAGACTGGTGGAAGAGGTAAAGTTGAGGGGGGCACAGCTACAGTTGCAGAATGAGGATGTTTACATGGCAACAAGCTTTGAAGAGTTCATTCAAATGTGTGTGAGGAAGCTGAGAGGAGAGGACGATGAAGAAGAGTTCACCGTTGACTATGTTAGTATTGCATCTGTTAAATGGGTAGTAGCTTATAATATAACATATTTTGTCTTGAAATATATATATATAGATATATATATATATATATATATATATATATATATATATTGTCTTGAAATATATATATATAATAAAATATATACACAGTACATATATAATTTATATACAAAAATGCAATGCTGAAATAGACACTATTTCTGCATTTTACAGAATATTACAAATGATATCCAGAACTTTAGAAGTCCAAATATACACTCATAAGTTTGATGCCTGCAGTACATTCCAAAAAAGTTGGGAACAAAGAATGATGTACTTCATGTACTTGTGATAGTAATTGTTGCATGTTTAAGTGGAAATGTTAACATTACTTCTATAAAGAGTAAGATTTTCAGGTTTTTAATTTGAGATACTATAGATCTAGACTTCAAATACAGTGGTAAACATCACAGGTATCGAACTTAGAATTACTGTTTATGAAGAAACAAAGTTGATTAGGTAAATTAGCTTTTATACAGATTTTTTGTTGTTGTTGTGTATGTATTTGTAATTTTGTATTTTATGATTATGTATCTGCATTTCTGTTGTAGGTAGTAAAGAAACTGAACAACATGACAATCCAAATCCCACACCAGCTTTTCATAAATGGGGAGTTTGTAGATGCTGAAGGGGGAAAGACCTATAAGACCATTAACCCCACTGATGGACAGGTACACAGGGGACACAGTTTCCTTTTTCACTCTGTCTTACTGCATGATCTATTTTCTTCTTTTTCACATTCACATTTCAACTTTTGTTTGTGTAGGCAATCTGTGATGTGTCCTTAGCTCAGATCTCGGATGTGGAAAAAGCAGTGGCTGCAGCTAAAGAAGCATTTGAGGAGGGAGAGTGGGGCAAGATGAACCCCAGAGACAGAGGCAAACTACTCTACAAGTACATGCATTTTATATTTAAACACTGCAGTTACACACAGGTTTCTTTCTTTCTTATGTTTCTGCATTGAACTGGTAATTGTTTGAAAAACATACTTACCAAATTATCTTTGCTCAGACCATACTGGCAAAAAAGTTATGAAAATGAGCTTTTTGATTGACCAAACTGTTCTCTCATTAAGTACGAATGAATTCGACAAGGATGACTACAGAAAGGAAATATACAACTATATGTGATGGACGATGATTATTTGTAACACAGTCTCTGCAGTGATAAACATATTAGTAAAGTTTCATAATTGTAATAGCGAGTGTGTCTTTTTTTCAGACTCGCTGATCTGATGGAGCAGCATCAGGAAGAGCTGGCCACTATTGAGAGCATAGACTCAGGAGCAGTCTACACTCTTGCCCTCAAAACACACATTGGCATGTCTATTCAAACATTCAGATATTTCGCTGGCTGGTGTGACAAGATTCAGGTTTGTTTGTTATTTATCAGAATTTTTATTTATCAGCCATCATTTGTGATGTATGCCACAGTGTCATATTTAGGATATTCTGTCATTAAAGTGTACATTCTATGTTTTTTTTCAAGCTCTATTCACCTTATTTAAACATTTTTGAAATAATTAGTTCAGAATAAAAGAAGGGACAAATTAAATTTTGTGATAATTAAAATGCAATGAATGCTGTTGATTGAGCTTAACTTGAACTGAACCCAGAAGATTATTTTAAAGCTAGTTTGACCGCATTGTATTAGAAACTACAGTTTTAGTAATATAAAAAAATGAACACATCCTTGTTTGTGTCTGAAATATATGCAATTGTTCTCCACAGGGCTGCACTATTCCTATCAACCAGGCTCGACCTAATCGAAACCTTACCTTCACCAAGAAAGAACCAATTGGGTAAAATCAACTGTTTTTGTCCAGTCTCACCATGAAAAAATCACCTCAATTACTGTGCATTTAGTTAATCTGGATAGAGTTTTGGGAATATTTTGCTCTTGTTTGTTCATGTTCAGTGTGTGTGCAATTGTCATTCCGTGGAATTATCCACTAATGATGCTGGCATGGAAGACTGCAGCCTGTCTAGCAGCTGGAAACACTGTGGTGCTCAAACCTGCACAGGTAAAGAACTGAAGTTTATATTAAAACAAAAATGCACACGGTCATGGCATATTTAATCCGAACAATATACACACAGAACTTAAGGACTCTGTTTCTGCATTCAATTCTAGGTCACACCTTTGACTGCTCTCAAGTTCGCTGAATTAACTGCATTGGCAAAGTTTCCGACAGGCGTGGTGAACATACTACCAGGATCAGGTACATATAAAACAAAACATACACAAACCTGTCAATGAAAATTAACTGATATACTCTAACTGTTTTCTGTACACAATTCAATATCAATATTGTAAATTCTTTGCACACTTTATTTTTTAGTACATCTGATTATTAATCCTTAAAGCTATCTGCTTGTAGATTCATTGAATATTTGTTACATATGTAAATTCCAGGGTCTCTGGTTGGTCAGCGGTTATCTGACCACCCTGACGTTCGAAAACTTGGCTTCACCGGCTCCACTGAGATTGGCAAACATATCATGAAAAGGTGAATGAGCATCGGTTTTAAATCTAAAGAATGCTGGGGTTTGAGTATCTCTTTAATTTAAAGTTTTCAGATTTCAACTTTTGTAGTAAATTACATAATCATCAAAATGCTTGTGTATCTTGTAGCTGTGCAGTCAGCAACGTGAAGAAGATTTCTCTTGAGCTAGGAGGAAAGTCTCCTCTCATCATTTTTAATGACTGTGATCTGGACAAGGCTGTCAGAATGGTTTGTTTACCTCAGTACCATCACACAATTATACATGTTATAATCTCAGTCATATTTTATACCCTCCACACTCTTCTTGTCTGCAGGGTATTAGCTCTGTGTTCTTCAATAAGGGAGAGAACTGCATTGCAGCAGGGAGACTTTTCATTGAGGAATCTATCCATGACACTTTTGTGGAGAGAGTGGTAAAGAACAATATATATGGTTTAATAGCTTCATCTCTATTTTTACATATACTGTATTCCTTTTGATTTAACTGTGGCTGAATCCCAGCTATTCTGAAACATGGTCATGACGCAGTCTTGTGAGTTATGGCCGTATATCAGCTCAAGCTTTTGGAAGCAATTTGCAGCTTCTAAAAATTTAGTCATACTAACCTCTTAAAATAATTTGACTAAGATTCTAACACTAGCTTGCTCTATTTTTTTTCTATTCTATCTGTTTTCTTTTTATTTATTATATTATTTAAAAAGCCTTTGCTATGTGTACTTCGTTAAGCTAACTGAGACTTGTTATAGCACTTGTATATCATTGCTCTTTTGTATATCATTGGGGCAGCTGTGGCCTAATGGTTAGAGAGTTGGACTTGTAACCCAAAGGTTGCAGGTTCGAGTCTCGGTACTGGCAGGAGTTGTAGGTGGGAGGGAGTGAATGAACAGCGCTCACTTCCAGCCACAATACCCATGGCTGAAGTGCCCTTGAGCAAGGCACTGAACCCCAAGTTGCTGGATATAGCTGCCCACTGCTCCGGGTGTGTTCACTGTGTGTTCACTGCTTACTGCTGTGTGTGTGCACTTGGATGGGTTAAATGCAGAGCACCAGTTCCGAGTATGGGTTACCATACTTGGCAAATGTCACGACTTTCACTTTTTTGTTGATTTTGATTGCTTCCATTGTCCTAATTTGTAAGTCGCTTTGGATAAAAGCGTCTGCTAAATGACTAAATGTAAATGTAAGACCATTTGATTTTAACTCAAGTGTAAAAGGCATACTGTGATAGCCTAGATGAGTTAATAATTCATGATTTTTATAATTTATTTGTAAAGCTCATAGCATATATAGCTACATCTATGTAGGTGAGTGAAATAAAGAAGATGAAGATTGGTGATCCACTGGACCATTCCACAGACCACGGCCCCCAGAACCACAAAGCTCATCTGGACAAACTGGTGGAATACTGTGAAAAGGGGGTCAAAGAAGGAGCAAAATTAGTATGTGGAGGGAAACAAGTGAACCGTCCAGGTTAGAGGAGTGTGTCAGCATCACATGTATATTGCTGTTGAGGAGTCCTTTGGGCCAGTCATGATCATCTCCAAATTCAGTAATGGGTTGGTAGAAACTAGAAATAAGCTACTTTTATCTCTAAACTGTTGATTGTTTCACACCAGTCAATCTATATAAACTCAGCTTCCAGTAAGTTTAAATGATTTATAATAGATTTAACTATACATTGTACAAATTGTTCAGAGTTGTAACACCATGACCAAAAGCAACATTGTAAACGGCCTTTTCCTAAATCTCCCTCATTCAGAGATGTTGACAATGTGCTGCAGAGGGCTAATGCTACAGAATATGGTTTAGCATCAGGTGTGTTTACACGTGACCTCAGTAAGGCTCTGTACGTGAGTGAAAAACTTCAGGCCGGCACTGTGTTCATCAATACTTACAACAAGACCGATGTGGCTGCTCCTTTTGGTGGCTTCAAACAGTCTGGCTTTGGCAAAGATTTGGGTAAGACAAAAATACAATTGTGTGAATGATATAATTATTTTGATGCATGATAAATTAATTTAAATGAACACATATCCAATATTTCAGTAATCATTTATCTTATAATAAATACTTTTTGTATATTGTTTTAACTGGGTGTATTTCTCCCCAACAGGACAAGAAGCTCTGAATGAGTATCTAAAGACTAAATGTGTCACTGTTGAATACTAATAAAATAATAAAATACTGGACATATAGTGCACAGCATAACATGATTGCATTTTAATGCTCTAAAGTGGCAGCTAAGGACCATTTCAGTTTAGCCTTCAAGTAAATTGTCATGACTCAGTAATTATTTGTTTTGTGTGTAATAATGGATAGATTAGGTCAGGTTGTGGTTTTCTCTAGATGGGGTTAGGTGATGTATTGGCAGCTGTGAAATCGGAGGAGGCTGCCAGCGGCAGCAAGACAAATAAATAATAATATAAATTTATAATTATTTTTGATACTTATTTAAATATGTATAAAGGTCAGTATTGTATATTATTTGATTGAAAAGGTTTTCAAATATAAACAAAGAAAAAATATATTTGGCTAAACGTTAATTTCCAGCTGAATGTTTATGTATGAATGCATGCGTGTACATCAATGTTCGTGTGAAATAATGAAAGATATGTACACAAACACATTTGTATATATATTTATGAGAGGCACGTACTAGGTGTATGTTGTATATTTATTATAAAAGGATATACACACCTGCCTAAATGATCAAAAAGAGAGGTCTCATCAATTACCTTTATTTACAATCATATTTTGCTGTTATATTTTTTACAATTGTAGTATTTCAAGAAATAATTATATATATGTATATATAACGTAGCTGTTAAATTTGTAACAGTCTTGGTATGTTGTCAAAGTCAGTACTATACAATGTAAACAGTATAAAATACATCCAGTAAGCAAGCAGACGAAAATATCAATCAGAATCACTAACAACAATCCTGAGGTATTTACAAGAATCTCAGATCAGAACTGATGAGTTATACAGAGTTACTCCTCCAGCACCTTGCACCAATCACTGCAAAACCCTGGATGGGTGTGCATCTCTCCTCGCTTTCCTCTTCCAACATAGTCAAGTCAAGTCTCCTTTATTTATGTAGTGCTTTTAATAATACAGATTGTGTCAAAGCAACTTTACAGTATTAAATAGGAGCATAGTGTGTGTCAATAATGCAGAAGGACAATAGTAAACAAAATTTTTAGTTAAAGGCAGTTCATCATTGAACTCAGTGATGTCATCATCCAGCTCAGTTCTGTTTAATTCGTATCTGTGCAATCATTTGCAATCAAGTCAATGATATCGCTGTAAATGAAGTATCCCCAACTAAGCAAACCAGAGGAACCAAAACTCCATCGGTGACAGAATGGAGAGAAAACCTTGGGAGAAACCAGGCTCAGTCGGGGGGCCAGTTCTCCTCTGACCAGACGAAACCGTAAATGCAGTTCAATTCCAGGCTGCAGCAAAGTCAGATTGTGCAGAAGAATCATCTGTTTCCTGTGGTCTTGTCCCGGTGGTCGTCTAAGACAAGGTCTTTACAGGGGATCTTTCTCTGGGGCTCTAGTTGTCCTTGTCTCCGCTGTCTTTCAGGGCTGTAGAGGTCCTCTCTAGGTGCTGATCCACCATCTGGGCTGGATACATACTGGATCCGGGTGACTGCAGTGACCCTCTGATCTGCATACAGACTGGATCTGGTGGCTACGGTGACCTCGGAATAAGAGAGAAACAGACTAATATAATTTAAAATTTTAATATCTATATGATGTTTAATAGGTAGCCAGTGCAGTGTTGACAGAACTGGGATAATATGGTCATACTTTCTGGTTCTAGTAAGAACTCTAGCTGCTGCATTTTATTATTCATAAGAAAACGGTGACATTAATACCTAAATTGCTTTATTAACAGTAGACATGCATGCACAGCCATATTAATGATTGTTCCCATTGCATTTTGTCATCATGTATCTAGCAGTGATCGCATTTTCATGCATAATTTGCACACCTGGTAAGCAGTTCTTGTAAACCTCATCGCAGGGCTGCAGTGTGTACATTTTTAAGAATTCTTGGCATGGCTCAGACTTGTTCTCCATTTTGTTACACCTGTATATTGAGATGAGGAGCATAAAAACAATACAAAACAAAGCATAATTACAAAGATAAACATTCAGACATGGCAACTGGGAAATTGAATGGTATAGCACCATTTTAAACCTCTAATCAAATATGTAAAAGAAAATACATACTGTCAAGTCAGCAGAAGTGTGCCCTCTTTCAAATTGAGTCTGTATACACCAGACTTCTGAATTTGGAACAAACCAAAGACAGATTTAATAATGCAGCATCACCCTCCTCCAGGACCACGTGAAGAATAATGTCCGACAGGACAGCATCTGGCAACTACTGGGCATCATAAACAAAACAAAAAATATAAGGCATGCTTATAAAAACTACTTCAATGTTCTATTTTAACTACAGCCTAATCCTGGCTTAATTCAAGCCCTTGTCTGTGAAACCAGACCTAAAAGTTATAAGGAATTCCATTATATTTTGTATAGATTTAAAAAAAAAAAAAAAAGGGACAACCAAGTGTTTTGTATTCACATGATTAGGACTTCAGCTGGAACACAGAACAGTTTTTTTTTTCCCCCATGAAACAGAATTATACAGTATGTAAACCTGAACATAGATACAGTTCTTAAAAGAAGAATCAATAAGTTAATGGATATCAGATGATCTCCTGAAAGACTAAACTCACAAAAATATATGGTTAGTTTTGCATGTGTATCTTCTATAATTCCAGTCAAACAACATTTGTTTTTATTATTCAATAGACTCTGTTAACACGTTAACAAACGTTAATATTTAATGGTACGTTAAACGTAATATTTGAAGTTAATGGTAGCCCCCTAACATACTAACAGCAACAATTATACATGATGTAACTGTACACAAACTACATTTCTACCACTAATTAGATTACATTGAACAATTAAACTAAAGTAGGCAAAGTTACACTGTCGTTCACTAAGATAACAATTAAAATCAAACTTACAATGCAAAAAATTAAATTACTCCGATCACCAATTTCACAGGACGAGTGCAGAATGAATGGAGGTCAATGGCGGGTCTGTTTCCTCTTTTCAGAGGATCCTCCCAAGGTTTATATGGATGCCAGAGCCTATTTCCGAATGTATTTTTTTATTTTTTTTATTTGAACAAACATTAATGTACAAACAACTTGGCCATATCAATACATCTTCACATTACAGTGTACAGAATAGAATAGGTGCATCTACATACAACAGAAAGAGAGAACAAAAGGGAAAAAAAATTAAGATAGAAAATAATCTTGGAGCGGGGCTAGGGTTTTTCTTGTAAATCATACTCCATAATAGTAGTAAACATAAGTATTGCATTTTTCTTTTTCATCATTTTAAGGGCTTTTTTAAAACAAAATAAACTCATTATGAAATGCATAAAAGGCTGGTTTAACTTTCAAGAATCTAGATTTATGAATATAAAATTTTCCCAGCATAAGGATGCTATTGACCCAGAAAATCATCTTTGTTATTGTTCATTACAAGTCCATAGACAATGTCTTTTAGGGTGAAGTTGACCAGGTAACGTATCTTTGGGTAAAGCCAGTCATGAATATCAGACCATAAAGCATCCACATACTTGCAATGAAAGAACAGGTGATTCGTAGTTTCGATGTCATCACAAAATATACATTTATTAGAATCAAATCCAAATCTAAGTCTTAATTACTCACTGGATTGATATATCCCATTTAAAATTTTAAAATGAATTTCTTTAATCTTGGGAGATAAAGGACATTTTATGTATTTAGTTCTTAGAATATGAATGGTATCTTTTTGGAAATTATAAGAAATTGAATTTCTGTATACTGCGATAGGATAAGAAATGTTATTAAACATATTTCTAATAATTTTGTTGGAAAGTTTACCTCCTTTAAATTCACAGCCTTCAATTAACAGTGGAGGTAAACACAGGGTTGTAGGGTTCGAATAAAGAAGAGTTTCTTTGATCAAACAAATAATAGAGTTAGGAATAGCTTTAACAATAGATTCAAATTTAGCTCGACTGCAACTTAAATATTTAACACAGAAATTCACATATGATATAACAGCACTATTCTCAATTAAATGGGACACTGACCAAATACCTTTTTCCATCCAATCCTTGTCATACAATGATTTTGTTTCTAACTGTAATGTATCTATTATTCCATAATGGTGTATTATGTGGTGTGAAATTATGGTTATATAAAATCTTCCAATATAACAAAACCTGTTGGTGAAACTGGGATAGTTTGACTGGGAGACGTTGAGCAGTGAAATCGCATCTTAATAGAAAATCTATTCCTCCTAATTTCTTGAATAACTCTCTGGGAATATGAAACCAAAAACTGTTATTATTTAAAAGAGATTTCAACCAATTAATTTTAAGGGTCCCATTTATAGAGTCAAAATCAATAGCTTGTAAACCTCCCTCTTTATATTGTTTTATCATCTCTACTTTCTTCATATAATGGGTCTTCTTTTTCCAGATGTAGCCAAAGTTAATTTGATTGATTTTTTTAATAGCTCTATTTGAAATAGCAATTGTGTATGCTGGACAGATTAATCTTGAAATACTTTCCATCTTAGTCAAAATACTCTACCTAATAAACTTATATCTCTCAATAACCAAGAGTTGAGTTTAAATTTGACATTTATCTATTGTATTCCACACATTCATAAGTTCATTTTCAGGGGAGTCTTTTTAAATAAGCATACCTAAATATTTAACTTTAGATTTTATAGGGATGTTATAAGCCTCAGTTAATTGACATTGATGGATTGGCATTAATTCACACTTGTTCAAATTTATTTTTAAACCAGAAGCTTTTGAAAAAATTTGAATAGATTGTAGTATTTTGGGGACTTCTGATAATTGCTTTATAAAAAAGGCAGTATCATCTGCAAATTGACTGATGATTAGTGTCTGAACAAGTACCTTTAGTGGAGCTATCGTTGAGTTCTTGATAAAGATGTAAAGCATTTCTGTTGTTATAATAAAAAGAAATGGGGAAATAGGACAACCCTGCTTTATACCACGACTGATGGAAAATCTTGGTGATGTACCTCCTGGCAAGGAAACAGAACTATTGGAATTTTCATACAAAGATTTTATAATGTTTCGAAATTTTTCTCCAAAACCAAACAATCTTAAACAATCAAAAATAAAAGGATGTTCGATTGAGTCAAATGCCTTATAAAAGTCAATGAAGAGAATAAAACCATTGTCTTCTATTAGATGTCTGTAATCTAGAATATCAAACACTAACTGAATATTATTATGTATAGATCTTCCCTTCATAAAGCCAGATTGAGATTCGCTTATAATTTTGTGTAAATGATTTTAATCTATTAGCATATATAAGGGTTACAATTTTATAATCTGTGTTTAATAATGTAATTGGTCTAAAGTTATCTAACATTTTAGTGTCTTTATCAGGCTTGGGGATGGTTTCATGGTGGATGGAAATATCATATTTTCTGTTGCTTCTTTTAACATAAGCATAAAAGGTTCTTTAAGTATGCTCCAAAAGTGCTTATAAAAGTTTGCAGTGAGGCCGTCACAGCCTGGAGATTTGTCTAGAGATAAACTACCTACTGCTTTATCCAATTCATCAGATGTAATATCTGCATCACACATTGCTACACAATCATCATCTATATGGGGAATAAAGTCTTTAATAAGGTCAAAAAAGGATGTTGTATCGTCCAGAGAAAAGGTTGAGGAATATAGGTTACTGTTAAAAAGAAACAACTTCCTTAGTGATTGAAGCTTCATCAGTAATTACTTGGCCCTGGATCAATAAGGCTTTAACTGAAAGTCTCTCTTGCCTTCTTTTTTCTAACCGACAGAAATAGGAAGTACTCCTTTCCCCCTCCTCAATCCATTTAGCCCTAGACCTGATAAAAGCTCCTTCTGCTTTACAAAGATAGATTTCATCGAGTTTGTTTTGAAGACTTTGTAGTTTTCGTTTCTCATTATTAGTAGGTGATGTTTTATTATAAAATACATTTATTTCTTTAATAATATTAAATTCAGATAATTTGTTACTTCGATTTAGTGTTTTACCAAAATTAATTGAGTATTCCATAATTTTAAATTTAAGATATTCCCATTTGGAGATATATGACATTATTAATTCATCAGACATGACATTAGAGACAATGGCCCTAATACCCTCATTAAATGACTGGCATTTTAATAAATTAGAATTGAATTTCCAATATCCTTTATTTTGTCGGCTAACACCAGGAGGTTTAAAAATCAATTTAATAACAGAATGATCTGTAAGAGGAGCTGCTGACATACAACAATCACTGACAAAATTAATAATAGAAACTGAAATTAACCAAAAATCTATTCTTGACTTTACTACATTATTTGGCTTAAACCAAGAATATTGTTTCATGTTAGGATATTTAAAGCACCAAGGATCCAGCAAATTGTGAGTACGACAAAATTGAGTTAGAACAGGGTTATAAGAACTAAGGCTACATCTGGAGGGATATCTATCAAGGCATTCATCACTGACCATGTTAAAATCACCACCCATAATTATATTAGCAGTTGGATAATTTAGTTTAAGGTTTACAATGACACTGGAAACATCGGAAATCAACTGTCTGTTTTGTGTATTACATTATTGAAACCATAAACATTGACTATAATGAAATAATGGCCATCCATATTCAAGACACAGATTAACCAGTGCCCATTATTGCTGAATCTAGATGTCACGAATTTACCAGGTGGGTTACAAAACAAAACAGCCACACCTGCTGATCTAGTGGACCCATGATCAAAAAGGATTTTGTCTCCCCATTGATTTATCCAAAATCTTTCATCCTCTCGTTTGGAGTGAGTTTCTTGCAACAAAATAAATTGTGCTTTTTCGCCCTTGCAAAACAAAAATAATGACTTTCTCTTAGTGTTCTCTCTTAAGCCCCTAACATTAAGTGAAATACAAGAAAAAACTAAATTATTCATAAACAAAATTGGCAACTACCAACAAATATTAGTCATTATACTTTGGAAAAAATATAGAAACGAAAGCCCAAACAGGCACTGTCCCTTCAAACTACATTCAATGTAAAATGACCCTCCAAGCAAATTAAATCAATAGGTTATTTCAAGCTTTAAATTCTAAAGCATTTTTTCATATACCTTATGTGTTCCTAAGTAACTCTTTGTCCATTTATATATCCAACACCTCCTCTGAAGTACGCACGCTTCCCCGCATCTCTAGCTTCTTTTATCTTTGGCCACAGTGCAGCTCGGGTCTCCACTTCCTGCTGGCAGCTGCCGATTTTTTTTATCTGAACCTGAACCCTTGCTGGTCCGTGAATCATTGGTCGTCTCTGATCTCGGATCAATTATCAATTTGTAGACATTTTTAACGAGACATTTGTGTAATTAAAATGATTAGTTGTAGTCTCTTAGTGGCATGTTTAAGCTGTCCATAAAACAAACAAAACAAGCCCTGCAAATTACTAATTATTTAAAAAAAAACAATTATTATACAGACACTTCATATTTAATGGTATTTCATTATTTTGATTGCATTTAATATATTATACTTTCAATAAAGCATTTGCATTGGGTTTAAAAAGCAGTTTTTATGCACGTTTTTGTTGCATTTACACAGTTTTGACCAGCAGGCGTCACCAGCGTGTGGTGTTTCGAGCGCTTCTAAACAGTGAATCATTTTGCGAAGCAATTGGTTCAATAGATTCGGAGCTTTGAAAAGGTTCGTTTTCTCCCATCACTTTTCTCTTGTAGGAACAAATAACATTGCATAGTTTTGTTTCATTTGTGTTTTAATTTCGTTGATTAAAACTAGATTAATCTAATACAGTCTATGTCAATAATTTAGGTAGAAATATGTTGTGCCTCTTTGTAGCACGTGACCGGACGAACGTTGTTTGCGATACATAAACGTAACGTCGCTCTCATCTGGTAACTGTTACTTTTTTCTGCGCTGTTGACTGATCACCAATAACAATCATTTGTGGTTAAATGATAAGAAAGATTCTAGCAAGGTCTTATCTTTTGCAGTGAATGCTATAAAACAGTTTTGCAATTGTTATATATGCATTTAAACTACAACGTTGTTATGCACAGACTCGTCCTGTCATCTATTACGCAGTTAGTTTTAACAGAGGCTCACTGCGAGGTTACAATCCGTTAGGTTCATCAATGTTTTTGAGTTCAACCTCCGGTTTATACGACTTCAAGTGAATTCATCACCACACTACGCGGTTTTCGTTGCGTTTTTTCTGTACTCTCAATAGATTCCTACGTAGAAAATGCTACGTCATTAAACGGGGCGGGCCCAATTGGCTGGTTGTGGACGACATTTTACAAAACCGAGAACGCACGAATGTGTTGATTTTCTAACACAAAGCTGGCGTATTTTTCGCGAGTATGTTTGTAGAAGTCATGTTGTAAGGATCTGCATGCAGAAACTACAGGCCAACTTTGTCTAAAACATTCTCATTGACCATACTTCTTCTCCGATTCCACAAATACACATTTCCACAAACCAGGTAGGACCAGCGTTACTCCGTTTTGTTCTGGAGAAAACAGTCATTATTCTGCCGAAGTTTTACTTTGCAGTAAGGTAAAGGAGATGAGAGGGAGTTCCTCATATGGAGACCGAGACAGAGATCGAGGACGAGACAGAGGGTGGGCCATTATATTTATGTTAATTGATGTTTGTTTATTTATGTGCATATCAGTTTATATGAAGATGAGATATTAGGCAATTCATTAGGCTATTGGTCACAGTAACATATTTAGCTACTTGTCCATACACTCCTGGCAAACTATTTTTAACACTGGCAGGATTCAAAGTAAGGATATGAATCTTTAACAGGCCTCGCTTTGGATCCAGTCGAGTTGCCCAACCTCCACCCAAAAAGTTTGGGAATCCAGGAGATCGGCTGAGGAAGAAGAAATGGGACCTGGACCAGCTGCCTAAGTTTGAGAAGAACTTCTACAGTGAACACCCAGAGATTCATCACATCAGTCAGGTAATAAATAGCATAATTATATCAAAGTTGTCCTAAGACAAGAACGCATTTTGGTTTTAGATTTTAGGACCACTTTGATGAAAGGTTTTTTTCCACTTCAAATGTTGACTTTATTTTGTGTGTTTTTTTTTTCTAAATAGTGTTTTTGTTTGTTTATATGTATATATGTATATATATATATATATATATATATATATATATATATATATATATATATATATTATATATATATATATATATACACACACACACACACACACACACACACACACACATACATATTATTTATATATATATATATATATATATATATATATATATATATATATATATATATATATATATATACACACACACATACTTTTTATAGATGCAATGTGTAATTTAGCACTAAATCGTAATTTAGAATATAAATCTTAGCGTTCTATATATTGGTAAATATACAGTATATTATATACATATTTAAAAAAAAAATCACAATAATCTAACCTTTCATTGAATAATAAGAATTTAAAATGGGGGGAAATATCATTATGAAATAAATATTTTTCTCTAATACACATTGGCCACAATTAACGTCACCCTTTTATTCAATACTTTTTGAAACCCCCATTTGCCAGTTTAACAGCTCTAAATGTTCTCCTATAATGCCTGATGAGGTTAGAGAACACCTGACAAGAGATCAGAGACCATTCCTTCATCCAGAATTACTTCAGACCCTTTAGATTCCCAGCTCCATGTTGGTGCTTCTTCTCTTCAGTTTACCACACTCATTTTCTATAGGGTTCAGGTCAGAGGACTGGAATGGCCATAGCAGAAATTTGCCTTTGTGCCCAGTGAGAAATATAGGCCCACGACATCTAAAATACAGCAGTATATTTCATTGTACACATGGGGTACTTTTTATCCCTGTGTTCACCAAACCCATCTTGAGTGTTTGCTGTTAAAAAGCTCATTTTTTAGTTTCATCTGACCATAGAAGCCAGTCCCATTTGAAGTTCCAGTTGTGTCTGATAACTGAATATTCTGGAGTTTGTTTTTGGATGAGCTAGGATAATTTTTCTTGAAACCCTCCCAAATAACACGTGGTGATGTAGGTGCTGTTTGACAATTATTTTTTTAAGGTTTTCTGACCCCGAGACTCAACGTTTTTCTGCAATTCTCCAGCTGTGGTCCTGGAGAGTCTTTAGCCACTCAAACTCTCCTTCTCACTGTGCATTAGGACGATATAGAGACACGCCCTCTTCCACACAGATTTATAACATTTTCTGTTGATTGGAAATTTTTAATTATTGCCCTTATGGTGGAAATGGGAATTTTCTTTGCTCTTTTCTTAAAGCCACTTCACTAATTTGTGAAGCTCAATTATCTTTTGCTGCACATCAGAAATATATTCTTTGGTTTTTCTCATTAAGATTGATGATTAAGGGAATTTGGGCTTTGTTTTCCCTCATATTTATGTTTCTGTGAAACAGGAAGCTTTGGATGGATAATTTAATGTTCATAATCACCCCGGAGTGCTCAAAATTGTGAATATGAATGGGAATATACTTCTGAGATTTTTAAAATAAAAGATCAAAAGGATTAACAATGCAGATTAATTTTCACCGCCGCCTTTGATCATATTTACCAAGGGTGCCAATATTTTTGGCTGTGTGTGTGTGTGTGTGTGTGTGTGTGTATATCTCAGTATGTGTGTACATGTATATAATGCTTGTAATGGCTTAAAAAGCAATAACACTGTTGTTTTGGTAAATCATTTTAGAGAACTTTCTACAGTTTTGCCTTGATTTTTATTTATACTTGTATATTGATAGTATGAAGTAGACGAATATCGGCGGAAGAGAGAGATCACTGTCAGAGGCTCCGGCTGTCCAAAGCCTGTCACCAACTTCCATCAAGCTCAGTTTCCTCGTAAGTTTAATTCACATGTGAATCAGGTTTTTTTTTTTTTTTTTTTTGAAGGGAATCTGTTCAACAATATCCATACACACATCAGACAAACGTTTGCATGCCCGTTTTTTTTTCTTTTCAGTGAGTGTGTTTTTTTTTGTTTTTTGTCTGGTAATGAAAACACACTCAGTAAAATGTTGTCATCTCCTTGTATTTTCTGCCAGTAAAAGTCATATTGCCACCTACAGCTAATTTTCATTAACAGTCCACTAGTGTCATATTTCATATTTTTATCCTTTGGTAAAAGGAAAAGAGAGGAAGGAACTTAGTCAGGGAAAAAGATGGTTACACTAGTCTTGTAAATACACCACACTTCAATACACTTTATTTCTAATGCACCATATAAATATTTGTTTGAGCATGAAATAAAGTACTTCCTGAACTATAACTACTCTTTTGTTTCCCCCATTACTTGTGGTCCTTTATTCCCACAACTAAATTACTTTGTAATTATGTTCTGTCATAGGCCAAAGTTGATGTTAAAAATATCTATAAGAAATAATCTGGTCTTGTAGAACAGTGAACACCTATAAGAATACTGAATTGATGTTTCTGTGTTTGAATATGTGATGGATGTGCTGCTGGAGCAGAACTTTAAGGAGCCCACTGCTATCCAGTCTCAAGGTTTTCCTTTAGCTCTCAGTGGCAGGGACATGGTGGGCATCGCTCAGACCGGCTCCGGAAAAACACTGGCTGTAAGAGACCCACATCTACAACCTACAGCCATAGAAAATTCACATACTCAAGTATGCATCCCAAGCCTCATGTCTCATTTTTACTCATTTCGATATCCTCAACAGTATCTGCTGCCTGCCATAGTGCATATTAACCATCAGCCCTACCTGGAGAGAGGGGATGGGCCCATTGTAAGTTGCTGGAATTAGACACTATTTAAGATGTACATTTAACAATGTACAATTATTTTTTGATTTACTGTCCATAGTGAATGTGTATTGTTTTGTTAGGGATTTTTTTTTTATGAGTTTATTAGAGTGTTTTTTGGATAGCACTTTTTACCTAACATGTGTTCCCTGGGAATCGAACCCACAACCTTTTGCGCTGCTAACGCAATGCTCTACCACTGAGCCACAGGAACACTGTACATTCTTCAATTATGGTATTTTTTACTGCTCTCTGCTCTGTTTAGTGTCTTGTGTTGGCACCAACGCGTGAATTAGCCCAGCAGGTGCAGCAAGTGGCATATGACTATGGCAAATCATCTCGGATCAAGAGTACCTGTGTGTATGGAGGAGCCCCTAAGGGTCCACAGATAAGAGATTTAGAAAGAGGTATTGGAACTGGAGCTGTACATTTTCTGTAATTTTCCTTTTTTTTATCCTTCTAGAAAATAAAGCACTGCTTTGTATGCTCTCCCAATTTAATAAATGATATCCCATGAATAATTTACTGGAATGCACTAAATATAAACTTAAATATATTACTACAATAATATTTTAGATATCTATAATGTTGCTGTAGAAAGACTAATCTGAGCTTCTGGGGTTAGTCTTGGTCTGTTTTTTGTTTTTATGTTTAATAATAGAAGGGTGAGGAGAATAACATCACCTCATTGTACCCTGTTTTAGAAAATTATATTTTGGAAATTCTAAGTCTGTTATTAGATTCATAAAAAAAGTTCATTGGCATTTGCTTATTGTCAACATTTCAATGGAAGTTACTTCCCTAATTCAATTCTTCAAATCAATACACTTTATTGTCCCTTTGCATAAGTCGTGCAAAGTGTCATGGGATGTAGGAAAAAGGTGGATAGATCTGTGGTTCTCAACCCTCTTCCTGAACAAGCGTAATAGTAACTGTGATCATTTTCGGATTAATTGACCAGCAATACTTAAGAGCTTTTCTTTAAATAAACATAGTTTGACTTCCTAAAGGTGTAGAAATCTGCATTGCCACACCTGGCCGTCTAATCGATTTCCTGGAGGCAGGAAAAACAAACCTGCGCCGTTGCACCTACTTAGTGCTGGATGAGGCTGATCGTATGTTGGACATGGGATTTGAACCCCAAATTCGCAAAATTGTTGACCAAATTAGAGTAAGTACAGTACAGTATTTGACAGTTCACAAATGTTAAAATTAAATGCACACTTTGCTGCCCATTATCATGTGTGAATATATACACACACACACAAAAATATACACAGTGGACACACATATATTATGTAAACACACATTTTGCGTTTAGTTTTCTGCTATTCCTTTCCTTCAGCCTGACAGACAGACTCTCATGTGGAGTGCTACCTGGCCTAAAGAAGTTCGTCAGCTGGCTGAAGATTTTCTCCATGACTATGTCCAAATCAATATAGGAGCTCTAGAATTGAGCGCAAACCACAACATCCTGCAGATAGTGGACGTCTGCATGGAGAATGAGAAAGACAACAAGTAAGCTGATTTACCAGTAATGTCTCTAATAAAGTATTGGATATGGCATTTTGAGCTTGTATTAATTTATTGTGATTTGTATTGGTTACTTTCCTGTTTGCATGTACAAATCAAGTTGAAAATATTTCAAAGAAATGATTTGTGCTTTAAGCTGATTCAGCTGATGGAGGAAATCATGGCTGAAAAGGAGAACAAAACCATCATCTTTGTCGAGACAAAGAAACGTTGTGATGAACTTACTCGGAGGATGCGAAGAGATGGGTGAGACAGATCTTTATAATCCCTCTCATAAAAAAAAAAAAAAAAAGTTTTTATAAAAATCAGATAAAATCCTGATGTAATGTATGTTGTGTTTTTATCCAGATGGCCTGCAATGTGTATTCATGGTGACAAGAGCCAACCAGAGAGGGACTGGGTACTATCAGGTAAAGTTTTTAAGCTTCATATTTTATTAAAGAAGGCTGTCACAATTTGGCCTACCTGTTCTCATTTTGTTGCACCTTGTGTTTTCAGAGTTCCGCAGTGGAAAAGCTCCAATTTTGATTGCTACTGATGTTGCCTCACGGGGTTTGGGTATGTTCTGATACTTCATACTTAATCAGAACCATTCGCGGTTTGTTTTTGTTTTTTTTGTTTCTTTTTGAGTACAGAACCGAATGTTTTGATATCCACTAAATAATCCAGACAGTATATAGAGAACACACCTTCAACTATAACATTGATACATAGTCACATATTTTTAGTTTTAAAATTTTAGTTGACGATGTCACCATTTTTTGTGCCAACAGAGAGACACACTGGTAAAGCAGATGCCATTTCCACAAACACAGGGATGCAAACTGCTCATCTTTTTGGATAAGTTTGTTGTTTTCCGATCAAAATTGGTCACTTTTGTGATGTGTGCTATAAGGTTTGACTTTCATAGCTTTAACCATAGAATCACAAAATCATAAAAACTGATTCAAATGTGTTTGAAACTTTTTCTTTCACAAACATTTCAGATGAAACTGATATGTAATTGTCTCACCTATTTGACAACTTATGTGTTTGCATCCCTGCAATCAACTAATCAAACAGTGTTTTTAAGTCACAGACACCTAAATGATCACTGAAGTACTATGATAAATATTGACAGTGCAATTAAGCACCCTAACGTCATATATGAATAACAATGTATCAGTAATGTATCAATGAAACATGGTCTTTGCCTCAGTAAGAGAACACTTAGACATTTTCAAAGTTGGTAGTTTCCATCAATGTGATCTTTGGTGATGCAACAGAGTTGACTTCATAAAAATGAGCTTTGATCCACCACCTGATACAGTTGGATAGTCATTAGACAAGTAGGAACACTCACTAGCAACCAACAGCCCATAGACTCAGAGACAGCGCACATCCTGTGATTTAATCACTATCAGTTTGAATACCCCTTTTACTTTTGTTTAGCTCCAGCTTGATGAACAGAGTGAGAAGAACACTGTACTGCATGTTCTTAAATGCTCTGGTATTCTTCATTTTCCACATTCTACCTCACCTCATTCACAGTTGAGCGTTCAAGCCTTCCACTAGTGAATCTTTCGTTTTAATCACTCAAATAACTGGTACATTGGCCGTTGTCTGCGCAGATGTCTGCACAGACGCAGGCAGTATGCACAGACATCAGTGGGCTGTGTTGAGGACAAAAATAATGTCACATAGACTGTACACAATATGGTGCAAAATGTGGACAAGTGAAGTATACTTTGGGCTTAAGATTTGTCAGACTTTAGTTAGTCTTTGTTTAGATGATAGACATTAGGATCTGAAGTTTTTAATGCATGGTGCTTAAATTTAAAATAATCACCTGAATTTTACTTGCCGTTGTTTTGCATTCTCTTAGTATGGACTTTAATGCTTTCTTTCACTTACAGTTGAAAAAACATCACATACAGTACATTCTATAATCATTTGGTTGGATAATATTTACCTTCGGCAACTTCTTTTTAATTGTTTTTTTTTTTCACTGTCTTGACTTCACCATATTCTTTCCTCTCTTAGCTTTTCTTCCATGCCTTCTCTTGTTTTGTGCAATATATATATTTATTTATTAACTGTCCGGTTCACTTTTAATTATAAGAAATGACTCTGGACTGATGGTGACTGACTGGAGGGATGGTTTGTCAGTTTCCGCGTCTACAAGCTGTTCCAAAGATGTTAAAGGTGTGCTGTCTGTTTCTTGTTACTGATGTAAAAAACCCTCACGCACGTGGGGCTCACTGGCTCGCTGTTGACCCTAGCACGGATCTAGGGGAAGCTGCTATCCTTCCCTCCTCTTCCCTGGGTCCTAATGCCAGTCTCCTTCCTGAACAAGTGTGTCCAGTTATTTAGCAAGATGTTAATTAATAGTCATGGTCATAATACAGTTGGCCAGAATTTTTCTTAATTTTTTTTTTCCCCCTCAGAAATATTTTGTTTAATTTGTGCACTTTTTTTTTTTTTTTTTTAAATCATGCGTATTTTTATGAGAACATTGTTAACCCAGATATTAGATATTGCTATTTTGTTTTGTTTGGGTTATGCCAGAGGGTCTTACACTATTATTGTTCTTTTTCCCCTTCAGGATTTTTGACTTCCTAACTGGCAGCCCAGGCATGCTGTGCTAATTTGACACAGTGGCCTCCCTCTACCATGTAACCAGAGCTCTATCAGTTACTAGCACAGGTCTAGATATAGATAGACTTCCTCAGCGGCTCAGTCTTAAGTGCTAGTGGCATCAACAAGCTTACTTTAACATTTTTATCTCAAACTGTTGATTGGCCGTTAAAAAAGTCTCAAAGGATACTATGGCTCATCAGAGCTCTGTTAGATTCCAGGAAAGTCTGCCCCTAAGATAGATCTGGGGCCGAATGGCCACGGAGTGATTGAGAGAGAGGGAGAGAGAAAGTTAAGAGTGCTGGATACAGTCCGGTCCAGTTTGTGGAGGCCCTGCAACCCAGCGAGAGAGAGAGAACTGGGGCAGAGCCGGTTCTGCTCCCGCCTGGCGTTGCTGGGACAGGGCCGAGGGTGAAGGGGGGGCAGCTCAGCGCGTGAGCCCACATTAACCTCTTCCTCTTGGGCCGCTCCACGGGACCCAGGACTGATCCCAGCCAAGAGTAACCTAACCTAGGGTAAGTACCTGATCATGCCCTAGTCACTGCCCTGTTCATGAGAACTGTTTCCATAGTGTGGCAAATGTCCTTTAAGTATGTTTAAACGTGTGTGTGTGTGGTAAGTGCCATGGTTTATTAGACCATTATTGTACTGTATATGACTGTATTTAGCACAATGCATTTTTATTTAGATATCTAAAATAGTATTATCTATCATCATCACTTACTAAAAGGAGACTGTTTTCTTTTAGGGTCAATAGCAGTGTTGTTAGAGCCCCTTTTGAACTGTAATGAGAAACAGACTTTTAAGATGTTGTGTCCAGAAAAAAGAAAAATCACCTTTGTTTAACAAACTCCTGACATCTTTAATACCACCTCAAGTGTTGCTTGACACAATTTGTTTTGATATAAAATGAATCATATTGGTAATGTATTGATAGTTAATGTAATACTTGAGATTAAATAAGCTGTTTATCTATGGAATAGGTAAGTAGCAAGTCGACAAAGTCTGTTGTGTCATTTATTTACTCTATAGTGTCTGTCTGCTTAAGGCGGAGTCTCACTAGTCAACTGAAAATGGATTTTGGTCTCTCCTGTTAGGTTGTTGTTGCATTTGGATGATGTGAATGGTATTTTCCAAACTCAGGAAATAGTTAATGTGAATTGCTGATGAAAACAGTCCTAAATCGTATGGTTTGTCAAATTGTGTCAGGGATCACTTTCCTGCAAACAGAGTGATAAATGTAGAAAAGGAATCCCACATTCTTTGGAACCTTACAAAGATTAAAAAAAAAACAGAAAAAAGTGAGGAGAGTGATTCTCCTGTGTAGCCTTAAATAAGCAGCATGATTAAACAGCTGCGGCTGTTGAGGAAAAAGTTGGGATCAGATCCTAGCAGGACTGCACTTCAGAAACTCACTACTATGTCCACAAGCATCTCCAAACACCACCTGAAAGATAATTTTAAACAAGACTAAAGTTGACTTCTAGTCATCAAGTCGCAGCAAGGACTTAATGCTTCATCATAGAGAGTATCTCCTTTGGAAATTGACTGAAAAATCGGCCAGTGAGACACTGTCCTTAAGTTGACCTCAAGGCAAACCTTTTTCTGAATGATTAATATAGTGATGCACCAATATTTTAGCAAACAAAAATATTTATGGAGGCCCGAAACCATTGACCAAAACAGTGACATTTAAGTAGTGCCACTTCAATGCTGCATTTTGACTGTCAGTGTCTACTGTGTGTACAACATAGATAAGTTACAACATATACACGTGAGCTGTGTGGATTTTTTATTTTTTATAATCAGTCTTAACTTAAGATTAACTAAGAGTTAATGCAATAAAATTTTACTTAAACATTATTTGTAATGTGCCTGTTATCCAATATTCACAATAAGCTTCGTGCTTTGTTACTTTTGATACGAAAACAAGGACAGAGCTTTCAGATTTTGTCAATTTTGTAATGAAATTCAGATAATAAATGTCGTGACTGACTGCTGTAGCCATCTCAGTTCAAGTAGCAGCACAGTGTCTGTGAACCAACCATCTCTTCCTGTTTACTACTAGTTATAGCACAGAATAAATTAGACCATCAGAAGTTATGTTAAAAGAAGCAGTTCAACTTACTGAAATGTATCATGTTTTATGTAATTGATTATTCAGTTTCATCTAGCTTACATTTCTATATTTACCTCAAATTCTGGATTGACCGTTACAAAGAATCTAACATTTACCTCGTCTGAAAAAAGGGTAACTTAAGTGCAATTTGAAAGTGAAAAGTGACGTGACATAGAGCCAAGTATGGTGACCCATACTCAGAATTTGTGCTCTGCATTTAACCCATCCAAAATGCACACACACAGCAGTGAACACACACACACACCCAGAGCAGTAGGCAGCCATTTATGCTGCGGCGCCCGGGGAGCAGTTGGGGTTTTGGTGCATTGCTCAAGGGCACCTCAGTCGTGGTATTGCCGGCCCGAGACTCAAACCCACAACCTTAGGATTAGAAGTCAAACTCCCTAACCACTAGGCCACGACTTCCCCCATTTGAGTGTTTACATACAATTAAGTTTTTGAGTCTAGCTTATTAAAGCAGTTTGATTAATTAATTGATTATTAAACACTATTTGGTGTTTGGCTAAATGAAAACTTTTTTAGAAAAAAAAAATATATTTTGGTGCATCACTATTTATTATACAATTAAGACCTGTATATTTCTGACTGCTGATGAGACAGCATACAAAAATAGTCTTTCAGACATTTTAAAGTGTATTCATGTCATTGGATAACTTTAGAGCTAAAATACTATTCAGAGCTCCCAAAGAGATCTAAAACCCAGATGACTGAATAATTCTGAATAATGTTGCAGTGAACTAGGCAATGGTCCATTCCTTCGGTCTACTTCCACACTTTCTAATTTTCATTTTTTTTTCTTCCTCCCTAAATTTCTTAACCATGAGATGTGGAGGATGTTAAATTTGTCATCAACTATGACTATCCAAACTCTTCGGAGGATTATGTTCATCGCATTGGGCGGACAGCCCGCAGCACCAACAAAGGAACAGCCTATACTTTCTTCACCCCTGGGAACCTTCGGCAGGCTCGTGATTTGGTCCGGGTTCTTGAGGAGGCTAGACAGGCCATCAATCCCAAACTTCTGCAGCTGGTGGACACAGGACGCGGGGGAGGTGGAGGTGAGAGTTTTGGCCATTCTTATTTCAGTTTGTATTTGCATTATGTATTATGAGTGAAAAACTACATTTCCAGGCTAGTTGGACATCTATTGGAGGTACGTTTTTTTTTTTTTTTTTTTTTTTGTACATTTCAAAATTTCTTATAACAAGCCTAAGCCCCAAACTCTCACTGGTTACTTCCGTAGGTGGAAGGATGCGCTATCGTGGCAACAACTCAGGCTCAAATAACCCCAACCTGATGTACCAGGATGAATGCGATCGCCGTATGCGCTCTGTAACTGGAAGTAACAAGGGCAGCCGCAGCAACAACATGAGCCGTGATGCAAGATCAGGTGGGAGCAGCCGTGATGACCGTATGTCCTCTTCTTACAGAGACCGCAGCAGGGATGGACGAAACAACTACAACTCAGGACCCTCCTACAACAGTGGAGGAGATGACCAATATCAGAGCTGTGGGGGCGGAGGAGGGGGGCAGTATGGCTCCAGAGGGGGAGTCTCACTTCCAGTTGGTAGTGGGGGTGCAGGAGGGCAAGATCAGGCTGGACCTCCCCAAGGTCTGTTTGGAGCAACTCCACCAACTCCTCCTCAGCCTGGGCCAGGTCCACAACCACTCATGGCACAGCAGTTCCCTCCTCCACCACAACCTATCATGGGGTTCATGGGTCCTGGGCCATACCCATTTGCCTCACCACCACCACCTCTTCCTCCTCCTCCTCCTCCTAGAAAGTAGCATCCAGAGGCTTTGCTGCCTTTTCAATTATTTTTTTTTTTTCTTGTTGTAATAATAACCTGCAGTTTCCAGTCTGAACTTTTGAATATAGCTGTGAGATACATGGTGTACTCTCTTTATTTTCCATTGTGTTGTCGTAGAAAAGGATTGCTTTGCATTTAATCAAGCCAGAGTTCCAGGGTCTTGAGTGAAGGGCTTCTCTTCCAATACAGTGCTTTTTAGTTCTGTGGTTGACCCTAAAGTGAAACCAGTAAGGGAACAATCTTTAGATATCTTGACTTTTTTTTTTTTGTGTATTTTCCCAAATAAAAGTTAATCTTCTGATTACAGTTAGTCAGTGCTTATTAATGATTATTGATGTTTTAAGTACTTAATTGATTTCCACCCTCCAGTGTCATCAGTCTCAGACTTGAAGAATGATTCATAGGAGATTTTTTTTTTTCCTTCTTGTAGGTAACTTACAGAAAGCTAACTTTTCTGCATCTTACCTTGGCCTACCATTAGGCACTTATTAGTATGCTACAGCTACCCCTTGGGATCCTTAGACTCAGTGGAATCAAATTTGTTAACACCACCTCCTCTCTGATTTGAAAGGACCTGGAAATAATTCTCAATTATTTTTGTATAATCACTGTTTTACAGATTTTAATAAAAGGGTTCAAACCAGATCACTGTCATTAATGGCTTTATTACCTCATTCAGCTGTTGCTGAATCAAAGATTAATGGAAAAAAAACACATTTTAGACCCCAGAGAAAAAGAATAACTTTATTTCCCTTAAATACATATTTGCACTACATTCACTTCTCCATATGTTTAGTCTCTGTATTAATTTTTGGCAAATGTACATAATAGCAATACCGATATTATTTACACTTCATCATGTTGGAAGGACATTAATGATTAGAATGCAACTGACTTCACCACAGACCTTTAACTGTAAGGACTGACACAAACTAGAATTGTTTAATTTTGTAACACAGTGATTTCAATTCCTGTCTACAGAAATTCCGATGCAGGAGCATTCCTGATTCCACTTAAATATAACCGAAGTACCGTTATTTAAATGACCTATGTTATCTTGAGTACAGAATTCTTCAATTATCTCATATAGGAATGGTAAAGGTGACAGTATTCATTCAACTTCTGAGAGAGCCCAGATCACATGTGGAACCATCAGGGAATCACAAAAACAAAAGACAATCTCAACAAACAAAAGGGGTAAACTGTTACACTGCCAATTAAAAACAAAATGTCTATATTCACATTAGCAGTAGCACATGGGGAAAAAAAAAAGATTAGGCACGTACGGTAAATATAAAGAAGACATCAGCGTGATGTTCAAGAGCAGTACAGTAAACATGGGGCAATTTTAGGACAATCATAAATTAAGATGAAAAAAATTACAATGAACAGCAAACGGGGCTGTATGATTTGTAATATATAGACCATTTGAATTTGAAGAATTTCTTGCTAAGAAATTGATTTTTTTTAGTTGCCATTAAAACCACATGCAGCCTGACAATACAATCACACACACACAAATAAGATCAAGAATGTGTGCAAGTGAACAAAACCTATTAATCAACACTGAAAATGAAACTAAGTGCAGAAACTGAACCTGCTCTATGCCATTACTGCTGACTGAGACTCCAGTATCTCAATTCACACATGGTAATAATGTCATAAATGACCACAAAACTCAAGTCTCTAACTTTCAAACATTTAAAGCTTCATACAAAAAGGGCCTGACATACCAGAAAACAAAACAAAGCTGAAAAAAGTGAACAAATGGAATTAAATGAGTTCATTTAAAGGCCTCCTCCCAGTACTCATTCAGACATTAAGGAGAATATAGAAGGATGTGGACCAAAGGCCGAGCCATTGACACAGTCTGGATATGAACTGCCACAAGGAAGCAGAAGGGCCACTAGCAGGAAATCAGTCTGTTCTTTAAAGGTTTCCCCAGGACTCGGGTGGAGGGAACTGCTCTACATCTCCGCTCTCATCGTGTGATTCTTGTCCTAAATCAAATGTCAGTTTGTATCTCAACCGCACCTTCTCCTTTAAAAAGAAAGAAAACTTGTATGAAAGTATGAACTTTATGAATAAATGCAGTGTAATCAGATAATCTCTGCATATCAGCAACAAAGACAGCCACACATGTCTGACATAAGCCACAGACCATAACCATCACAGTAAGCTTTACTGACAAATTCTAACCCCATATTTGTAGGGTTGGACCAGAATATTTGATTATTCAAATATTCGTTTGGTGGGTTGTCATATGATTTTCAATTTTGAAATTCTAATATTCTTTTTTTGAACACCTGGCATCCCCTGTGAAACTGTTCTCATTCGGGCTTGAATATGAATCGCCCATGAGTGAACATCATGATTCAGTTCTTTTGAAAGAGAAGACAAAAATGGCGAAGACCTCAGCTGTGTGGGAGCACTTTAAATTGAGTGAGGACCAGACAAAGGCAGTGTGCCAAATATGCGATTTGAAACTAGCCTACCACAACAGCACATCAAGTCTGAAAAATCACCTGAGTTCTGTAAGTAGTACGCCTAATAGTATATTGGTGTATAAAAAAAAACAAAAAAAAAAACAAGCTGATTTTATCTGTCATGTTAATCAGTAATTTTACACTTGATAAAAATGTGCACTTAATTTGCTTGGAAAATACTTGTCTACAATTAGTCTACATTAAAAGTATTGCTCTTAACAGACCTGTGTGTTTTGTATCACTAGTGCAGTCACAGTGTCCGTTCTCGGAGCATATAAGCCCTGCCCGCGTGAGGTGCGCTGTTCTGTAGTTTTTTAAAAGTTTATTCATTCTGAACGTGTCGCGTGTCCATATTGCACCAAAATGCAACACTGCACTCCCTTGGGTCCACAGCAACACACCTGCCACTCATGAAGTTGATTGGATGAACGGTTCTTGACATCATAAAAATGCAAATAGACAGACACACAGATACCTGACTTTATTAGAGAGAAGAATATGTTCAGCCCTCTCCCTCCGAAGCTTCAAATATTCAGTGTTGATTACTACCGAAGCTTCGAAACTCAAAAAATGGACCAGCCCTACATTTTTGCATAGGGCTGCAACAGTACACAAAATTCATGTTTCAGTACATACCTCCATATTGGAGTCACAGTGTGGTACAGTAGAGTGAAAAATTATCAGTCTTGAAATTATTCAAAAACACAGTGGCACAGTTACAAGTCTTTCACCGCTAAATCTGAGATATAAATCTTTTTTTTCCTCAGACAAATTTTTGTTGTATGTGCACATAGAAACAGTGAATAATAATTAGTTTGATAATGTAACATGACTGGCTTTGGCTTTTCATTTTTCATACAGTACCTTATAAATATGGACCGTTTTTTTTTGGGGGGGGGGGGGGGGGGGGGGGGTCTTATTTCTAGTATATTTGGGCTTGTTAGTTTTTGCTCTGAAAAGTATTTTATTTTTCCCCCATTTGGATTACTCTTGCCATTTTAAGGACCGCACCGAAAGCCCTATATCTGCATCTAATATACTATATGTACCACTGCAGCTCAACTACTACATAATATTCCCTGAATACGTCTGTTTATTTACCTTGTGAGGGTTGGCTAAAAGCAGGACCTGTGTAATGGCGGCAGGGGGCAATAAAGGATTGAAGGCAGGTAAATCTGATCCCGATGGTGGCTGCAGCTTTACTCTCATAGTCTGCACATACATACAATACAGATTCAATACAGAATTCTATACAGGTTCATTAACGATGGGTGAGAAATAGAGTTACCTTAGGAACGGCCGCCTGGAATCTTACATTTGTGATGGGCACAGGGGCAGATGACAACATTGAGATTATCACCACTAAAACATCTGGCCGGGCTGGTGGAGAGTCTCTTGCAAAATGGAACAGAACTCGAAGGCTGTGTTGATCAAAGACTGTCAAAGGTAACAAGCTACCTGTCACAGATAGGAAAAAACAACTTGGTCAACAACACATCCTCACATTAAAACAAACAACAAAGCAGCATTAACATCACAATTTACAGAGTATAGACAACTTAATAGATCCATATCTAGAATGCCATCTTCCAAGACTTCAAAAGTAATATGATAGCTTTATGAGGAACAAACTTTATTGATAATATTGCTCTATTTTAAGCTGATAACTGCTGCAACAAGATTGAGTGAACGATACAATGTGCGCAGTCCTAAGAGCGCGTCTCAGAATGCTGACTGTTTCTATAGCAACCGGGACTTCTAACGTCAGCTGCAGTGACGTGATGACTTTACTGATTAGCGTTTGGCTCTTTCATTCAGAAGGCGGGGCTTCCTGTGATTGAGCGGCCATATTAAGCGTTGCATTTTTGACATGGGTTTTTTTAATTTTATTATTATGGTCCCCTAGGTGCAATTATAGTATTACTATAGTTTTTAAAAAAAAAAAACTTTTAAAATGTAGTGAATTATGACATTTTCCCACCCTGTTTCTCATCCTTTGATTCAAACAGTCTGTTTTTGGGTTGTTTCCCCTTTAAGAGATCAGTGTTAACGCCCACTGTTATGATTGGCTAACGACAGTACCTATGGATCAATTATTAACACCCCCAGCCAAAACATTTGCGATTGAGCGTAACTGTTTAGTAGCGGGTGATGCATTCGAAGCGATGGCTCTTCCAATGATAAAACCTTATATGTTTGAGCACATCTGCGTGGCATTGTAATTTTCCTGTACACAGAGCCACTCGCTGTCCGTCGACTGAACACTTGTGAGGGGCGCGGCGCGACAACGATACGAAATGAGCGTAGTTGTCTTGTGCTGGAGGCGGTCATATGCAAATGGTTGGAACGTCACTTCGCGCCGTGACGTCACTTCTTACCATGGATCCACAACAAGCTGTATTTAGAGCTTGATTAATTAAATGGCTCGTTTATAATGGGGATGACGTCTTAAGCTATGAAACTTGCAGGATGTTTTAATGGTACAAAGACCTCTTATATTCCAAAAGATCAAGGCAAATTTGGTTTCTCATTTCATGACCCCTTTAATAAAAGCAGGCTTTACCTAGAGAAAAAGATTAAAATAAATGACATTACATTTCAAGCAGCAGGGGAAATGACTCGCTACACTACATATTCTGCACCTTTAACTGTGAACTGTATCCTGTCTGTTCCTAAATGTGAGATATTTGCAAACTATAAAGATATAACATTTTCTCCAGCCTTAAATTCTGAAACTAAATTCAAGACATCTTGATACTTTTGAAAGACTTTTTATTGTAATTGCATAGAAAAGCATGACCAGCTCAATTTAAAGTTTGCTCAAAGTCTTACTAGGTTTGATAGACTCCAGGGGCACAGTCACATTCGCCAATGATACATCATCCTGCAGGGTAGAAGCTGGAGTGATGCATGCTGGGAGCTGTGAATTCAGGAGAGTGCCTGGCTCAGAGGAGAAGGCCAACACAGGACTGGGGTTTGTAGCAGTGTTGGTTCCAGACTTAATCTGTAGGTCTCGTAGTGTGGGCTTGGACTGAGACTGAAGTTTGTCCCTGTTGAAGAAGTGTCGATGCCATATATATTTTTAAAGCATGAATATTAATCACACTTTTCCATAATCTTGCATTTATTTAGCATGTATTTTCACAATAAACATTTGCATGCAAACATTAACAAGCAACCATTTTCCAATTATACATTCCAAAGGCCTTAAAGTGCCCCTATTATGGATTTTTGAAAATTACCTTTCATGCAGTGTAACAGCTCTAATGGCGCTTTTCCACTGGGTGGTACGGCACTGTACGGTTTGGTATGGTCCACTTCTGGGGGGTTTTCAACTGGGTACAGTACCAGGTACTTTTTTTTTTTAGTACCACCTCGGTTGAGGTTCCAAGTGAACCATACCATTACCAAAACGTGATGTGTAAACTCTGCTGATCACTGATTGGCCAGAGAGAATCGTCACTACAACAGAACCGCTAGATTTAAATAAAAAAAAAAAAATGGCTGTTTCGTGGTCTGTTGAGGAAGTACACACGTTCCTCTTATTGACAGCAGAGAAGCAGATCCAGCGAGAGCTTGATGGGGGGCGACGTGGAATGAAGAAGTTTTTAAGGAGTCTCAGCAGTAGAGGCGGCGCAACTATAATGACATGTGAATAATCCCACCCACTAGGGCATTGCACAATTAACTGAATTTCTAATCGTTATTACAAAAATGGATGCCACAATTACATAATCGTTCAAAACGGCAATTAATCATTTAAAGTCCACTTATGTTATTCTGCACACTTATGTAAGCCATCTCTCCCAGGTCCTCACTGCCACAACTCGTTCTTGTTCCGAGTGGGTCTCGAACCCAACTCTCCAGCTTGTGAGGCGGACACACTAACAAGGAGGCTAAAGACTGCAGCCACTAGTGTCAGTTTTCCATTGTTTTAGTTTTAGTATAACATTATAATTAAATAAATAAATATAACCATTCATATTTTACATGTTTTTTACTCAAGAAACCAGTGCGATGTATATTTGACATTTGAGGCTGATAAATTCTGAGTATTTTCAGCTTGTTTATTTTTATATAAAAATAAGGCATGCAGTTGCAAGAAACAATGGTATAAACATCATTCAATGTAAACTGTGATAATCGTATTTAATAAATCGCAATTACAATTTCAAGGGAATAGTTGACAATTATGATTTTTGTCATAATCATGCAGCCCTACCACCCACTCAAAAGCGTTACTAAACTGCAGTGGAAACGCAAACCGAGCCCTGCCTTGCCATACTGAGCCGTCCCGAACAGAGTCATACCACGCAGTGGAAAAGCGAATGAAAACATCTTGCAAAGCTTTAAATCTGAAAGTGCACTTTGTATAAAGTTATTGTCTCTCAAAAGAAAGTAGAGTCTGAATCATTGAAACGAGTCGTTTTTGAAAACGAAGCCGTTTCATGTTGACATCATAAAACATTAGCATATTGCCCGGCCACTTGTTGGTCTTTCCACTTTGGTCTGAATGACAATGCAAATTCATTCTTTGCCACTAGGTGCCGCTTTTTTGGAGCATAAAAATAGCTGTTTCCCTGGTAACGCTGTACACAAAGCAGCACTGCCACAAATGCTGCTTCATCAGGCATTACAGGCATGATGTAATGGAAATGAGACCAATCGGACCAATCACTGCAGATTAGCGTCACGCAAAGGAGGGGTTTGGAAAAATGAATCATTGAGTGAATCATTTGGGAGTCGTTGAGAAAATAAGGTAAAAATAAATGCATATAAGACAATAATAGGGTTTTCTGACCTTGCATGCATGTCAACCTGTTGTTAGACAGTTCCAAAATCAAAATATGAACCTTTCATTACCCATAATAGGGGCACTTTAAGAAAAAATATGTTTGATATGCTTTGCTAAACTAATTAACAAAAAAAAAAAAAATTTAAATTTACCATTTGACTTGAAGATTTTCTGGGGGTAGAGACTGTTGAAGCAGAGTCTTACCCAACAGGTCTAACTCATCTAGGGATTTAGTGGATGTCACAGGCACAGTAATAGGAGTCTTGGTAGCACTCGCCACTGGCAACAGCACTGCAGGGGCTGGCGTAACAGCTGTATCCACAGACTCTGATGACTAACAAAACCGGTCAAGAGTTATGGTAAGCAGGGATCGATATAATCAAGTCATTAACAGGCTAGGGATGTGAAAATCTACACATTTTCATAATCGAATCGTCAGTGGGTGTTCGACTAGTAAGTCTTAAGAAAGACATGTATTTCACGTCATGTTCGCCACATTTGTATTTCTAATGGGGTGTTCACACCGTTACACCCTGTTCAAAACCTACCTTTCCCATTCTCTTAAAAACACAGTCTTAAGATGCATTTTTACGTTTTTAACTAGGGGTTTGCATGACTAGTTGAATGTCTGATCTGCAATTATTATTTGAAGTAAAAATACTACTAGAATTGTATTAATTTTTTTCTGCAGCTGGCCTTACTACTAACAGAAATGGCTTAATTATTTTAAAATTTCTCTCATGTAGCAATGTTGCGCTTTGGGCATCCTGAGTCCCGGCTTGTGGACCTTCCCGATCCCACCCCTCTCTCTCTCAACAACTTTGCTTCCTGTCAGCCTACTATCCTATTTAAATAAAAGGCATAAAATGCACAAAAAATTCTCTCTCATTAACTTAATTTAAATAAACGAATAACTGAATATTTTTTTTATAAAACATTAGAATCCAATATTACTAAAAAATGCCCATCCTTATTTTTTAATAAAAGAAAAAGTAAATGTTAGTATGTTATGAGACCTGCATGCTACAATAAATACTGTTAATTAAATTAAAAAAATCAAATCTAGATGAATTAGTCAAATAGCTGCTTGGTGGATGACTAGTCAACCATCCTGGTACGTCCCTAAAACACGGTCTTCATCCCATGATTACAACACAAATAAATGTAACTGATTATTATCGTGTTCACCTGAAAAGTATTCCATGTCATGGCATCTCCAGAATGAGAAGTTGCCAGATTAGAATTGACTTCAGTCAAGCCTGAAACAGAGTTACAAACAAACATGATAATATTAAGTCACACATGTATGTGGTCACAACACTTAAAGAGTCTGAAAAGTTCCTACAGAGTAGGGGTGTGCTGGGAAGAGTATCAGTACCAAACGGTTCAAGGGCAAATTCTAAATGGAAGTGATCATCCCAATCCCCTTGGAGTGGGGACTCTGGAGTGAGCGGGGAACATGCGTGCCATTATGTAGTTGTTAGGAATGCACTTGGCAAAAGGAGCTATTTTGTTTGCTGGGGTGTTAACGTGGCATGTGTGCATGGTGTGAGTTAGCTGTTTTACTGTCATAAATGTCTTTTTATTGTTGTTAGCATAACTGTTGCAAATAAACATACATTTTATATTTAACGTTTTTTTAAATATGCTATATAATATATATAAATCTCCTAACTTATATGTCTTCCTCAGCCAGTGCCATCAAGAAAATAGTCAGATGTCTTTATGCATTTGTTGATAATTACATACTATATAAAAATAAATTTAAGGGGCTGCTATTACGCTTTTTCAAGTTAGTCTGTAATGTTGCTGTTTGAGCATAAAAAAGATCTGCAATGTTACAAAGCTCAAAGTCCACTTCAAAAGGAGATATTTTATTTAACAGAAATCCCTTTTCAAAAACTACAATGAATGACTCGTTTGGACTATAACGCATATTTTCCGGGATTTGAAATATCACAAACATCGACGAATGGGATGAGACCTGGTTGAGCTGCACTAGAGAAGGCAACGAGTGTTATCACTTTGTCAGAGATGGGCTAGTTTTCCCAAGGCAGATAAGCTTACAGTGGTTACAATCATCTGGGTTTAAATCAAGCTCAAATTGATTTGATTTTGACACAATATTTACACTGAAGCTAGCAGGCGGCTATGGTAAGGGGCGTGACCATAGACTGTATAAAAATGAGCATGACATTTCCCGACAAGGCGCCGAGTGCTGTCAATCAGAACACACACTGGCCCAGCTAACCAATCACAGCACATTTCGTATTTCAGAAGGCGGGCCTTCATTTGATACAGGAACTACTCAAGCCATTCATAGCAGAATGGGGAGAGAAGCGTTGTAATAATGTAAAATATGAGAAAAATAATGTGTTTTTCGAACAACCTAGTATTAGAGCTTGTTCTAGTACATACCCAGAACAAAATCAAGACTTTGTAAAAGAGCATAATAGGACCCCTTTAATGGTTTGAACATTACATGGAATTAGTTTTGAATATTTCTCATGGGTATTTAATTTTTTTTTATTTTTTGTTGTGAGTTAGTTTTCTTTTTTGGCTCATTTTATCTGTAAAAGAAAACATGCCTAATAATTCTGCACACCTGAATATAAGGAGTTTTTTTACTTCCAGCCTTCATTGACAATTATATATCACTTATAAATGATCAAGTACAAAATTAATAGTAGGCTAGTTATTAAGATTGATGTGGTTTGGAATTGGTAAAATGAGCTTGGAAATAAAAAATAAAAAACATGCCTAATAACTATGCACACGGTGTAGAGTTCACCAGTCCAGTCCAGTCAGCATAACCGAGCCAATCAGAGTCTTATTATCTTAGAAATGAAGAAAAGTCCACATTTAGGGCTTTGCATTTGCACTTAACTGAAGTATTTAAAAGCATAAATAAAAGCCTCCTAGTTTAGAACTAGGCCAGTAAGCTTGTGCTGAATAAAGATGGTTTTAAATTAATTTCTTCTCTTCAGGGATTTATGAACCTGCCCCTGACTGCATTCATGTGCGCAACAGACATGAATGTGTTTAGCTACAATGCTACACATTGTAAGTAGTGACCTTGGATGCAGTGGAAGTATACATAAATATAATGCTTTAATGGACATTTTTCAAGATTAGGTTATCAAATGCAGCTGCAATTGTGATTATTTATAAATTGTAGAGCATTAGTGTCTCTGTTTCTTAAATGATTTCATTACACTGACAAAAAATTATAACATTATAAAATAAGAGGCTTTTTCTTAAAAGAAAAATCATTAAAACCAAGATGGCTCATTTTTACCTCCTTTTTGCATGCATTTAGTATTTTTGGGTCACACATTCTAGGGTTTTATGTATCCCTTCACATACCCCAATTTACAATTCTTATAATACCAAGAGAATAACATGGCAAAGTGTCATCACAGATTTCTTACCCAGGGACATGAGCTCATCATCCAAAAGGCTGATGCCCATCTCTTGTGAAGACGGTGTCTTAGAGGGAAGTTCAGAGAAATTCTGAGCCGAAGGAGAGGTATCCAGCCCTGTCAGATCCAAGAGAGCGGTACTGCGGCCTATGAACACCAAGAGTATCCAATCAGAAGTAACAGACATTAGTGGGAACTCTATTACACAAGAAATTCCCACGAGCCAAAAACCACAGAATAAATTTTACATCAAACTGAGACACTTCATATTTTAATATCTTTAGACTTCACTGAGCTCAATGATGGCATCAGTGCTGTACCTGGGAGCCTGGTATTGCTGCTGGTGTCTCCATTCACCTCCTCACCTTTCACCAGCTGTCTGTACAGATTTATCACCTGTGTTAGGCTGTCATTCGCCTGTAAGATCTCAGCTGAAGACAAACACAAAGAAAGCATCAGAAACTGACTAATTCAGTTTGGAGTCAAGTCACCTTTATTTCTAAAGTGCTTTATACAATAAAGGCTGTCAAAGATGCTTCCAGAGATCAATTATGGAAACTTAACTATAAAGGAAATTGAGATACTGCTGTAAAACAGCTCTAAAAGACAACAATGACTTTATTTAGCTCAAGTCAATTCAGTGTCGTTTCAGTTCAGACCAATAAAGTGTAAACTCAATTAGAAAATTAGTTAAATTCAGCTATAACCATGTCTACAAAAGGCAACAATGTAATTATTCAGTCAATTCAATATTGATTCAATTCAGGTCAATACAAGTGTCGATGTTGCAAAATGTGAATTTTACAACGTTTGTGGAAATACAGGTTTTGCCCTTCAGCCTGTATGCCTTACCGAGAGCTTCATCATTGTCCTCAGTATCACTGGCTAGTCTGAACAGAGTAGGTCTCATTTTCTCACAGCGCTGGTACAGATCCTACAATGATACAACAAAGACCATACAGAATTATTTAACAAATTAAATACTCAACTTGCATTATGTGAAAAATGTCAGGAGTGTGACAGGCTGTAGTGCAAACATGTGTTAGAGACCTTAATTAGCTCCTCATTGCTATGTGAGCCGCTCTCTTTGCTGTAATCTCCCAGTAACTGTGTGAGAAGCCCAACACTCTCCTTTACTTCCTGAATAGCATTCACTCTTTTTGACACCTTCTCCATACGCTTCTGATCCTGAAAACACAGTATATGAATTACACACAGCAGATCGTCAGAGCTCACGCATTAAAAAGTACAACTCATTGACTTATTCTCACTTAATGTATACATTTTTGCTGCTTTAAATTTCACCATTCCCAAAAACCCCTCAAAAGACGTTAAACCTGTTAAATGTCAAGAATGTAAAACTTGTATTTCCTGGTTCTGTTCTTCTGACAGCTGGATAAAAAAGGAGCAGCTAAAAGGTGAACTGTGTGATGTGGCATCTATTGTACCCCTGTCATTTTTTTTTCAGACAGATACTTTTTACTTTTGGTGTAAACAGACCATTTTTGTCCTTTCAAAGACACTAAGAACCCACTAAGAGTTAATCCAATATTTCGCTGCATCGCAATGCGGACGTGGACGATTCTGCATCAATGCTGTAATAGACCATAATCGATTATAGCCTATTGACATCATTCGCATACGCTCTATTCATGTGAGTATTAAAAAATGCACTCACTATTTTTAAATCTGAGCTTGGCCTTTTCCCCGCATATGGCACGTGTGCGCACTAGAGAATCGCAGCTGGCTTCATTGCACATTTTAGTCTTTTACTTTAGATATGCTTTCATTTCTGCCGTTTGGAATGCAGTATGTATTAGATGCACAAATCTCACATACTGACAGACTTTTACATGTGCTTTGTGTTTGTTTGTCCTGAAGCTCAATCACGGCTGTGATTAAATGCACTTGCATCTACTTTTATGATATGAAATTTATGTAAACAGTCAGTTATGTTTTTAGAACAGGACAAAACATCTGATATGTGGAAACAGGTCTGTGCATTAGTGAGAATGCAGCCTATTAAAGCTGCCACTGTAACTCATCAGTAATAATGAAACAGTAATAATGCTGAGGAAAACAGAAAAACCCATAACTGTTGGTCTGTAAACTTTTGTATGCTTGAAGTACTCTTAGATACTGAAAATGCTTTTTGTTTATCACTTGTAATGGTCTTTTCCCTCTTTCATTACTTTATATTTGCTTGTATGTTTTAAAACTATATTTACTGTGTTTAATTCTTAACAATAATTATTACTATATTAATTATTTAACATAATTATTTTAAAAAGTAGCCTGCTTATATAATTTAATAAAAATGCACAAAATAAATTTTATATAATCGTGATGCATCGTGATATCGAATTAAATTGAATAATTGACATAATCGTAATCGAATTGAATAGTGAAACCAGTGGCAATTCACACCACCTAACACACACACACACCTCCTGAACCATTTCTTTAATGAGTTTGTTTGCCGCCCGCAGGTCCTCAGGGTGAGAGCTATTCAGAAGGCGAGACAACATCTATTGAATCAAAGAAAAAAGGAAAGACAGAAAAAAACGGTAAGAGAGAGTGCACAAATGTAAGTGATGTCATAATTATTTCTCTTTTATATACCTGAACTCATCGTAAATGCTTCATTAACTCATAGTTTACAAACATATAGTAACATAGTTTTGTGTCTGTCCAACAAGTCAAATTGACCATCCTTACTTCAAAATCTTTCTTGAGTTTCAATCACAGTACACAGAGTAAAGACTAAGGAAAATAAACAAAACATCATCATCCTGAACTGCATCTCAACAACCTTTGATTTCTCCTCATCCTCAAAGATGGCATTTTTGGGCCTGGGTGGTGGAGGAGGGCAGGGCTTGTCATCAGGAAGGTCTGGGTCCTGTTTAATGATACCTAAAAGGAGATGCAGAGCATAAACAATGTAGCTCATGTATTACCAAACAAACACTCCACAACACCAACATAGGACAAACAGCGAGTCCCATGAGAGAGCTTTATCATTTTACACATAAGCACACTGTGTTTGTTTACCATAACTTTTAAAAGCACTCACGAAAGTACCAATGTCAGAATAGCAATTGACCACACATGTACCAGCTCTGAGATATAGTTATAATAGTTATGACAAATCAGGACTCTGCATGTCAGGTTACCTTGTTTCTTAAGCATCTGATAAGCATCAGAAATCTTTGTCTCTTCTGGTAAACTCACAGTCCAGCTATACATCATTTCTAAAACTTTTTTCTTCACTGGTTCTGGGGCTCGAGAACCAAGATACTGTAACAAAAATAGAGTACAGGGACAGTTACTGAATTTAAGTTAAAGAAAATATTTAGACACATTAAAGATATTGACTACTAACATCCCCATTCTAAGCAGCAAAAGACATTCTCCTCAGTATAAGGTGCATAACTGCACAGTGTCTACATTTACTAGATAGCCTCTTTCCGGCACCAATTTCTTTGTCTTGCTTTAGTGCTTCACCCTCTCTTTGGGTTCTATGTTTTTCCTGTTCTTTGAGTTCTTCATGCAGTATATTCAGGTTTGCACAAATAAGGATGTGTAATAAAGTCATATGTTTGTGCTTGGTTGGTCGTACAGGCCCCTGCTCAGTTCATTCACTCTATGTTAAAGCAGAAGTTACGTTATTCTCTACCACTGCGTATCCTTCTGCGTACAAGTTGTAAAATATTAGTAATCAATTTTATCCAGGTTTTTAATGAATAAAATAAAATTAGCACTGTTTGTCCATTCAAAACAAACCAATGCAATCTTAAAATCTTTTAGTTTTAATTAAACAGACTGGGGCACACATTAGCAAGGACTTAATACTGCTTATCAGCAAAACAGGCTAACTCCAAGTTTAAAATACTCAAAATACTTCATTCAGTATGTACTGAAATTGGTATAATGGAAGTCAATGGGGACCTGAAACTACTGTTAGCCACATTCTTCAAAATATCTTCTTTTGTGTGAAAAAGAAGTATAAATAAACATATACAGGTTTAGAACAACTTGAGGGTGAGTAAATGATGACAGATATTTTTTGTTTTGGTGAACTGTCTTTCCTTAGAGCAAAGAGATGGAGATAAAATATGCACTCTTACAAAAATCTACAACATATTACAACATAAACACCATAAAGTCAATAACAAAAATCATAATTCATCAACAGCAGATCAATATGCAGTCGCTCAGGCATAAATGTGTACTATTCATTGACTGTGAACTGCTCTGAAACCGCAAACCTTTAGAATGTGCAACAGCACCACCGTTTTTTAATTTGAATGTGCAAAGCTCACATTTATTTATATAAATCATAGCCTTCTGAAGCTATAATTACATTAAGGCATATGGCCTTACATTTAGGACTTTTTTTAAACAATTTAAGATATTTAAGTTCACATTATTCATTTATTCCTTTTAAAGAAATAACTACAAATTCCTTCAATGTTATGAATTATGATATTTTGTGATTACAGTAACATTCATGGTGTGGATTCTAACAAAGGGACAGTGCTGATTTACACAGACAAAAACATACCTTAGGGGAAACCACTTTGATGAGCTCATTCAGGAAACGGAACTTCCCCACCTCATTATGGAATCTTTTCCCACAGTTCTTCACACAGGTCTCCAGAACTTAGGACAAAAACAGACAGTGCCAAAGAGTTATGCTTTCCCTAACAGAAAGAATAATGTAGGTAAATCATTTCTTAATATTAGCTGTATGATTCATACAGAACATTTATTCCCAATACAATAATTATATTTCTTAGAAAACAAAAACGTTTTTTTTTTTCCACAATTTCTTCATATGGGCCAACCAACATGAAGAAAAAACAAAACAGGTATATAAATAGAACCCTGCAGACCCTCTATAAGAGAAAATAAGAAAATGGTGCACAGGTCTACTGCCCACTTCAAGCACTTACTAACTGGTATGTTTTATCAGCCTCGGGTATGAGAAACTCTTTTCTTCGGATACAACAGTGACTGGTGCTGTTAACAAGAGTTGCAGAGCAGTGCGTGTGCAAGACAGGGCAAGAGACTGGGCTCTTTTCTGTGCAAGCGGATACTTTTTTTTACTTGGTTACATTACATGACATTCTAGAGCGATTAAATTAAACATTTGTCAAGGATTAAGAGAAATTATTACATTTTGTTCTAGCCATCAAGGTTCTAAAGTTAAGGCCCCGATATACTTTTCGTTTTCGTTTGGGGGCAAAAAGAAGTTCGAAAAGGCTGAGTGACAGTATACTGTTTCCAAACTTTCCAACACCCCTGTGCTGCTGGACGCATGGTGTAGATTAATGTAAACGTGTTGCCACGCTTGCGCGTATCCTCTAAACAAAACAACAATAAAATGAAGAAGTGTAGGCAATCTAGGTGTGAGACAGGCCCCAGTGCTCAGAATATAATAGACAAAAGAATAATAATTAGCAGCAGTTCAGAGACAAGTACCATGTTTGCAATACAAAAGAACCATTCCATTTCCATAATCAGTCCTATATGGGAAGTGTGAATGGCTCATAGTCTGAAAACTTTAGTATGATGTGGAAAAAAATATTGGAGTCAGTTTGTTATTCTAGGAATTTAGTGCTTTCTCTGAATCTTTAAAATCTCTCCGCGAGCAATTGTACAGGGGCAGATATATTTGCGGCAGCTGAGGTATTCGACACTACAGTGTGTTCATGTTGCTAGTGACTAGGAGATGTTGTTCTCCTGCTGGACCTCCGTGGAATGAGAAAAAAATTGCATGTCAAAGAAGGTGGAGTTTTAGAACACACCCACTGACTGCATAACCGGACCAATGGAAGCTCAAAGGTGTTTAGGATCCAAAACGAACTCCCCCAGAACTTTGTTTCGGACTGATTTGTTCGAAATGACATCATATCTGTTTGTTCTTCAATTTCATTTGAAGCATATTGGGGCATTTACTAGCAAAAATGAACATTAGCTTATTATAGTGCCACCTTGTGGACGATTCTCCGTAAATTGAATACACAGCTTCATTCAAGTTATTAACTGCGGAAATTTGACTGGCTGATGGCAGCCATTTTTGTTGATTTGTATGATTATTTTTATGGTTTGATCACCACTTGCCTTGAAAAAGATAAACATCAAATTGAATTTGTTTATATTTGTAGTACTGCTTATAGGCAGACAAAATTTTGTGTTCATCCTTAGAACATGTTTCCCTCATCTAACACACCTGATTCAAATCACCAGCGCATTAGTAGAGACTGCAAGACCTGATTTGGGTGTGTCTAATAAGGGAGACATGCAAAATGATCAGGGCAGGGGTGCCTCCAGGACAGGTTTGGAAACCACTGCAATAGAGTTCCTGCATAGTGCTGGGACCCAAATCAGTTTTTGACTACAGAGATTCATCCATACCCCTGAGAAAAACCCAGAATGTTCATCTTACCGTGAGCGCCTGCATGGCCTCCCACTCCTGAGGTGACTGAATCTTGTGACCAAGAAGCCTGGTGGCCAACTGTGGACTAAAGACACAACGCTATTTAGCACAATAAAAAGAATAATCCGTAAATCAGGAACATTCACACTAACAAAAGCAAAAGATATTTGAGCAATATATTTTTACATTGACTCCTAATTAAGAGTTGACTTTCTCTGCATTTCCCAGTTACATGAAGCTCACCTAAATAAGGACAGGAAACTTTACCCTTTAATCGTGTTTCTCCCTTTGGGAATGTTATATGAACATGCAAGGCCACAATGACAAAAAAAAAATAATCACATTCAATAAACCCCAGAAAAAGCTTAAGAAAAACTCAAATACAAGTACGTCAATTGCTTTTCAATTCTTCAGAAGATCAGTGGTCACTGTAATGCGAGTTTGCTCAACTGCCCCTAACAGGAGATAAGTTAATTTGTAGTCAGTAAGACCAATTTCTCACCAAGGTATTGAGCTACTGTTTGAGGCTTAAAATAGAGGTAACAGACTACTGAGACATCAGCATTTAGTGTGAACAGTCCCTTGGTGTGCATATTTGAGGAGAAACATTTAAGTTTAAAAATGACGGAAATGTGGACGCACCCTTCAGGTTCATTGCTGAGTTGGTCACAGAACAGTTGAATACTCTCCCAGTCAGTTTCTCGATTTAAAGGGTTGGTCGCTTTGTCTACAGGCAACACATCAAAAAGCAAAAACAGTTAGAAAGACTACAAAAACCAACAACAAGCATATTTCATCAGCAATTTTGCATAAAGATCACAACATCTGTAATTCAACATTAATATGTGAAAGCAAAGAATAATAAATCCTTTCAAAGTATTTTACATTTAGTCATTTAGCAAACACTATCATCCAAAGCTACTTACAAATGAGGAGAATGGAAGCAATCAAAATCAACAAAAGAGCAATGATATGCAAGTGCTATAACAAGCCTCAGTTAGCCTAATGCAGTATACATAGTAAGGTTTTTTTGTTGTTGTTGTTTTAATTATATAACAAATAACAAGGAAACAAATAAAATAGAAAAAGAATAGAGCAAGGTAATGTTACAGGCCTTTTTTTTTTTTGCTTTTTGTTAATTGTATAATAAATAAAAAGACAACAAACAGATAGAATACAAAAAGAATAGAGAAGCTAGAGTTTTTTTAAGAATAGAATTAGAATAGAGAGTTTTAAAACAACAATAACCAAGAACAGTTATTAAAAACAAACATCTGAACCTAGAAGCTGATATATATCAACAAGAAATTGTTTTAAAGCATTTATATCATGTACACAATATTCATTGTTCATTGTAGATTCACTGTAGCCCATTATTATATTATTATTATATTGTTATATTATATAATTATGCATTGTGAAAAGTGGCCATTGTATAATGGAGAGGAGGCAGATCTAAAGGAGACTAAAGATTAGGAGGTCAATAAAAATGTATACAAAATTAAATGCATGGAAAAAAAATGATCACAATAACCCAGTGACATAATTAAAGAAAATATATGTCAATTTTAATTTGATATTGACTATAGAAAATATTTCATAAATATTTCTTTGTGCACAACGTTTCAATTAAGAAACATATACCTGTAATCAGTAATGTTATTGGTTTTGAGTCCACAATTCTTTTTAAAGACACTATTCAAATGGTTGGAGACAGGGTAGAAACGGTTCGCCAAACTAAGTGATGACTGTGACTTTAGCATTACAAATGGACAACATAAAACTGACAAAAGAGTAGGTCGGATATGGCCCCTTTAAGGAAACAGGCGAATGAATCATCTTTTCTTGACTGACATGTTGGATGGTTGTACGGAACTATGGTGTAAATAGGAACTTCACACAATAGAAGCGTAACAAATATTTTGTTATTGAATGTATTCATTCAATAGTTTAATTATCGTGATTCTGCTTACAGAGACTCCTCCCTTTTGACTCACGGACAGATAGCTTGCAATTTTACAACTCTTCGCTTACTTACCTGTCCAGCTCAGAACACACACTCCCACAACAGTAAAAATAGATGTAAAAACATACTAAAACAAAAGTGTGTCAAAAGCTCAACTATATCGGCGTTAGCAGCATGCTAATAACTCAACTGCCAACAACACAATGACACTCCGCATCTGCGTTCACTAAAGCGCTTGCGTCAAGGCACCATCTTAGGCGTATGCATCTCCTTGTTATTCGCACTGTCACATTAGAATGTAATAAATTCGTCGTTTAAATGTGTTTGACTTACTGATGCGGGACTCTAAGCTCTGCTCGTCAGGCGGAGCCGCCATCTTCACCCGAGATCACAAGACTCAAATCTCGCGATGAAACACGTGACTTCTCTAACCACAAAAGTACTTCTGCATTTTTATTTTCATATAATGAAACATCTAACTAAACTTGTACAAGTGTAGGCCTAGTAGTAGGCTACTTGACTGAGTAGGTTTCATTATGCCTGAAAGTTTTGTATGTGGAAACTTTTTTTATAAGGAAAAAGAAAGAAAGTTTTTTTCTTCTCTTTAAGCTCCTCTATTAAATTACAGAAATTCAAGGTGTTCTTGTTCTTCATTCATTTCCACAAGAAATAATGACACAGTTCCTTTTGACATGTGTAGGAAGGTATAAAAGTAGTGTAGAAAGGAATCCATTCCTATGTAAAAATAATTTTCCAAGAATAATAATGTTAATTGTGAAATCATGTTTTGTCTTTCATATACCAAGATCATGTTTTCCTTTTTTTTGATTTTTTTTTTTAGAGAGAGAGATTTATGAAATAACCCATGCAAAATTCAAATTATCCCAAAAAGCACAAGCAAATTTACAGTCATGAAATAAATGTTCTGTTGTTTCAATCTGTTACTCAAAAATAATTTTTGTGAACAATTTGATTTGGAGTCCTCCTAAGTGTTCCTATCTAGTTTGTAGTCTTGTATTACCTACCTTATTGGTACCAAATGTCCCCACAAGTATAGTTATACATTTTGACCTCATGGGGAAATTGGTTGGTCCCCATGAGGAAAGAGGTTTATAAATCATACAGAATGAACATTTTAGAAAATCTAAACCAGCAGAAAGTTTTGTGCGAGGGGTAGGGTTAGGGGATAGGCAATACAGTTTGTACAGTATAAAAACCATTACGTCTATGTAATGTCTCCATAAAACATAGAAACCCAACATGTGTATTTGTGTGTAAGCTGAGTAGAATATAATCAAGTGGGGGCTACATTTTGACTAATTCTATTAAGCTGGCTCTAATTATTTTTAACTATTAGAAATTGGTGGATACTTTTAAACCAGCATATTTGAGTTCATCTTGTGTGTATAATGTCCTCAGTTCATTTAGGTCATCTGGCCAGTTGCTGGTTTCGGTTCTTACCCATGTAAGTTTGCATTTAGCTTGAGCCAACTCTGAGTTTTTGGGTCAAGGAGATGGGTTAGTTTTGAACAGGTAACTTGTGTCATGGTAACTTGTGCTACATGGCTACACTGCTCTGGAGCAGGTTTTATTCTGGGTAAGAGATTGCAAACCCAAACCGGACCAATAAGCTGTGAGCAAAGTGACATGTGAAAGAATTTTAGAGACAAAATTGCCCATCTTTTGCTGCTAATTACTTATTATATTCATATTATGTGAATTGTAATATTTTATAAGTCATATATTCAAATAATTATTACATGAACTGGCAATTAATGTTAAATTTTGCATTTAGATTAATTTAAATAGATATATAGCCTATAAATAAGTAAATATATAAAGCTTTTAAAATGACTTAACTTACATTTTCTTTTGAGCTCTTTGTGAAACTATAGAAATAATTTAATTCAGTTAATTTTTTGCATAGTCAAATATTTTCTTTCTGCTGCCTTCTCAAACTTTCTCAAACTGTCTGTTCCTGCTTTGTAAATTCATTTAAATTCATTAATTTTAATAATGACTTCTCTTCCCTATAAAAGTTTATTATATAAAATACATTTATTTAATACTAAGTATAGTTAAAATCTATTAACATATTTACTGACATATCGCTCGAGGCTTACTAGAATAAAAATTATGATTAAACTTTATTTGGAGTACTACTTGTGCACCATGCATATTTTTTTATGCATATTAACATATTAACATACTTCAGCAAAATATATCTCACTAGTCTATATCTTCAATTGTACTTCAGCACTACTTCTGCACAATTAAAGTGCATTAAGTACAAAAATTAGCTGTTCCAATTTAAGTACGATTTTAGTAAAGTGTTACCAGTTTAGTATACTAAAAGTACAATTGCAGGGTATTTTTTAAGTACACACATATGTAAATAGGCTATATTTTATAGTATACTAGCATGAAATAAATGTATTTAAAATTCATTTTAGTATAGGCTATTTATTTTTTACCCAGCTGAAAAAAAAGTGCAGTAAAATACACTTTATTTCAGTACACCGTACACTTCAATAATGTACATAAAGTGCTATATTTTTGTGCACTAATTTTGTACTTAATATACTATAAAATGATTCTTTAGTACTTCTTAAGATAATCTTTAGAACATCTAAGTGTACTCAACTGCTATTTTGGGACACCATGAATATGCTTTAACATACTTTCTCTGTTAAAAAAAAACAGTACAATTGAAACCATTCATACACTTTTAAATATACTCATCATACATAGAAAATTAATTATTTAAAAAAATAATATTAATATATAATATACAAAAAAACTTTTTTATAATGTATTGTGTCTGTCCAACAGGTCTGTCCAAAACAAGGTAGAGCTACTGTATAGCCAATATTAGATGACTGGTTATCAATGGCTTTAAGCCCAATGAAAATCTTGTTAAACTGTATTCAGGGCTGTTCTTAGCTGATGTGGGGTCCGGTGAAAGGTAGGTAGTGGGGCACCCTCAGTCCGTTAGCAGTCATATTCTGGGGAGGTGGGGTGCCCCCCTTTGTCCGTTCCGCACCAGTCGCACAGCCCAAAGGATGTTCCTGACTGTACTGTAGGCTCAGCCTGTCTTGGCATGACATATTCATAACTGGCCATAGGGATCTTTGCTGAGGACTTGTCTAGTCATTGACATAAAAGGATTTTGTTGTGGGTGCAGGTCCACCATTTGGTCTGGATACAGAAAGGTCAAAGGTCAAATATAATAAAGCAATACGCTCCAAAGCCATGGTTTACAGTGAATTTATAACAGCTAATGAGCGTTGTTAGGCACGATGTGGAGTGCCTAAAACCCCCTTAGCTGTTATAAATTCACTGTAAACCACGGCTTCACAGGGTTTATTGTCATTAAAATGGTTATTCAATATACGTAGCAAGGTTTAACAAAATAAAACAAAGCAAATAAAATTAAATTATATTAATAAAAATATTCTTCTGCCAGACAATGTAGTTCCTCAGAAATAGTTGTGGTTGCAACAAAGTTGTTTCCGAGCAACACACAGATGCAGAAACAAAGATGGTGTATGTTTGTAGAGTATTTCCATATACTATAGAACTCATTATAATCAGTGATGCTGTCTACGCTGGATGCGGCGCGGCTAGACATGACAAATCCCCGACAGTAAACTGCTGTCGCATTCTATTTATTATGTATTGACACAAATTTCAAATGATTTTCAACGGTAGTTTTGTCGGGTCCAGTGCAAACTTTAGCTGTTGAGGTGTGGCGTATGAATACCTTGTCTTTATCCTACTAATTTTTTCCATGTTTTTCCCTTGTTTCCCTGGTTCCTTATTTTATCTTGCCCGTGATTTGCCTTGGACTGTCTATCTGGTTTTCGATTGTTTGCTGCCTGCCCTGACCATTGCCTTTTGTTGGATTACTCTTTTGCTTTGCCTTGGATATCATTTTGTTTTTACTGTTGTTTGACCACACCTGTCTGACAACGCATTTAATAAAGCCTAGCATTTGGATCCTCAACTCCATTGTCATGCCTCCACCATTACAGTGTGTCTACCTCTTGTACAATGCTAAGAAAACCATTCCAGAGTTTGGGTTCAATCACTGAGGTTTTCCACACCACCTGTTTACACAGCCAGTCCCATGGTCAACTCAGCACTCTACTCTGGTTCAGTGGAGGACTGCAGCAGCTTCCTTCTATGATACTCACCTGCATTAGGGATGCAGTCGCAGTACAGAATGCTCCAAGATCTCATTATCTCCCTGCTTACTGGGAGAGCGCTGCAGTGCTGGGAGTGGAACGCATTCAAATTGAGGCTTTTTGCTTATCACTGTGTCTGAGGAGACTAACACAGAGACTTCTGGGTGTGACCAGTGGCCTGTTGCATGAAGCTAGCGGAAAAAAAGTCAAGAGTTTCAGAGTATAGGCTTAGAGTTGACAAAACCAAACAAATCCAACCTGGTTAAATCAGGATAACTGGGCCCACAAAGCTCGATATAAATGTTCTCTGTCAACTCAGAGTGTGAACAAGAGTTTGTGGGGTGTTTTGAATACCCACTGGCAGAGGAGCCACAAGCCTTTTTTTATATTTTACATTTCATATGTTTATGCAACATATATTCTACATTTAAAAATACATAATTAACAATGACTGCTATACAAAGAGTAAAAAAGTTTTTCTGAGTTGTGTATGACCACTATCTTTCTTTTACTATCTCTTCTGTTCAATTTTCAGTCAAATCATTCTCTATGTGCACTGCAGTAGAGAAAGATCCAAGAATCTGTCCTGTGACAATGAAGATCGGAGACAGTTTCTTATTCTCATCATAACTGAGAAACTTATTTATGATATAGCCGAACCAATTGGCAGCGTGTGTGCAAGATGCAGTAGTATAAAAAAGTTTGGATATTTGTAATTTCATACTTCATCTTTAAGTTTCTCATGAGTGATTAGCGATGGGATGCCGATGCCGTTATTCACAATTGAATAACTACTGCACCACATGCTACACTCAAGGCCATCACTTCAGGTGAAAATCACCTGTCCAATTCAGCCAGCAGTGACTCAGTCCACTACATTTTTATTAGTGGTTTTATTAAAAAATAAAGTATTTGTGTATAATAATAATAATAATAATATATATATATATATATATATATATATATATATATCCATTTTTCAACTAACTTGCTAAAGCAGTATTGCGACAAGTTGAGAATCATGAGTCGCGAGAGTATGGGGCTGAAATATAATTGAAATTAATTTAGCCCAAAACGTACTTATTCTATCTACTAAAATAATAAGACAGTACAAATTAAATGAGAAAATATGAAATCTTTCATTTTTATATTTTATTCATAGTGCAAACAAAATCATGACTGGCTCTCGCCTGGGGGCCTCGTCTGTTCCAGCCTTTCCTTTTCCCCTGGTCAGGAGAACCATCAGAGATTCTCGCTGTTGATCATTGGCTAGACCATTGGATAAAACTAGAAAACTTAGGCTGTTAATAGCATAAAGTCAATTGGTTTCATACCATAACACAGTCCTTAAAAGTCCTAGCATGTTGAAAGTCCCAATGTGAATTTGTCCACCAGTGTATACACAAAGTCCACAGAAGTGATAGTCCAATAAAGTGATGAGACTTGTTGGAAAGGTAACTCCTTAAAAGTAACTCCACTGTTGGTGATCGTCAGTTTGTGACAGCCATTTTGTTTGCCATGTTGCCTCCTTTATGCTCCTTTACTTCCTGTTTCCTCTTATGCGAACACTCACATCACAGGCAGACCCAGGCTCATTTAAAGACATACACATGAAACTGTAACCTATTGAAACTGTAATATACATAAAATCATTATAATATATTGAGCAGCTTAAAACGTGTATCTTATGTGACAGTGTCACAAGTTTGTCTCCAAAAGAGTCACGCCCCTGCCTGGAGATCCTCCAACCCAAACACCCTGCCCCTGTAGACGATTTGGCTCTTCACATCCGGCTTCAGCTCCCTTGTAGAAGTTTGCTGCTCCTGGATGATAGGCCAGTATATGCAGAGATTTTGGACTTCTGATGTTGCAGTGGTTGTCTTGAATACCTGGTTTACTAGGAATACCTGGTCTTGCTTTGCTTGAATGAGGCCGGTGAAAACATTGTGGTTTTTGGCCCTCAGGAGCAGTCCATGGAGCATCAATAGAGGGGAAATTGTATGTATATAGTTCTTACATGACTACAAGTACTAGTGTTTCTGCATTCTAAATTGGTTTTAGACTGGATCCTCTTATTTTCTACAGACTTTTGAACTGTGGAGAACTATGTATTCAGTAAATTCTCTGTCAACTGATTGAACTTCAAATTTGACTCCTGGATTTCCATGAGCATATTGGTCTCTTTGCGGGGTTTAAAGGGGTCCTATGCTTTTTCACTTTTTCAACTTTAGTTAGTCTGTAATGTTGCTGTTTGTGCATAAAAAAGATCTGCAATGTTACAAAGCTCAAAGTCCACTTCAAAAGGAGATTTTTTATTTAACAGAAACCCCTTTTAAAAACTACAAGGAATGACTCATTTGAACTACAACGCATATTTTCCGGGATTTGTGATATCACAAAGATCAACGAATGGGACGAGACCTGGTTGAGCTGCACTAGAGAAGGCAAGGAGTGTTATCACTATGTCGAAGACACGCTAGCTCACCCAAGGCAGAAAATCTTAGAGTGGTTATAATAATCTGGGTTTAAAATTGATTTGATTTTGACACTGAATATTTACACTGAAGCTGGGAGGCGGCTATGGTAAGGGGCATGATATTTCCCAACAAGGTGCAGAGTGCTGTCAGTCACAACACACACTGGCCCAGCTAACCAATCACAGCACATCTCGTATTTCAGAAGGCAGGCCTTCATTTGATACAGGAACTACTCGAGCCATTCATGCCAGACAGAGGTGTTGTAAAAATGTAAAATATGTGAAAAATAATTTGTTTTTTGAACAACCTAGTGTGAGAGCCTGTTCTAGTACACACCCAAAACAAAATCAAGACTTTTTAAAAGAGCATAATAGGACCCCTTTAACAATTCTCTATAACAGTAGTCATATTCTAAATTAACTTGTTGAATAGTAGATGTTTGGAAGTGCATTCTCCTGTGGAATTTATTATACAATTAACTGCATGGAAAATTAATGGAAGACCCCAAATAATTGTAATGCCACGCCAGCAGAGGGAGCCTTCACCTGAGTACTGACTGTTCACTGCTCCCTCTGCTTCTACAATCATTTCCGGTTTGGGACAATTTAACACAAGTCAGCATGTTCATACTTTGCGAAGTATTGCCAGTTTACCTGCCTTACCAAGCAGTTTCCCTATTGATTATTCTGACTGCCTGTTTGTGTATGATTCTGCCTGTTTTCAAATTCTTGTTTCTTGGACTGCCCCATTGGATTTACTGCCTGCCTGATTGGACTGATGTTTGTGTTTGACCTATTCGCCTGCCTACTCGTCTCTGCCTTTTGGTTTCCCCTTGTGCATGTTGAAAGATCGGACTGCCATTACAGTACTGACTCTCTGCCTGGTTTAATGACACTGTCTGTAAGATCTTTCCCTAATAAACTTCTGCAAATGGATTCTAATACTGCCTCAGCCTCCTCGTTACAGAATACTTCGCCTCAAATGAATCCAGCAGAAGTAACAAACATGCAAGCAGCATTTGCTTATCAAAGTGAAGTATTAAAGGGGTACCAAGATCAATTGGGTAAACTTCAAGCGGTCAACGAGCAGTTGACGAACTACATCCAGTCTCTCCCAACAACCATGCCTAGAGCGCTGTTTCGCACTACCAGATAAGTTTGATGGTTCTGCTAATCGATGTAGAAGCTTTGTTCGACAAGTTAAAATTTATTTTATTTATTTTAAATGTGCCGTCATGATGTCACTATTGTCTGGAAAGGTGATCGACTGGGCTGCAGCCGTTTGGGACACTGACATGCGATTTAGACAATCGTTTGACTACTTCATTCAACAACTGCAAGAAGTGTTTGAATATCCCGCAGGGGGCAAGGATATATCAACCCAGCTTCTGCAAATGTCCCAAGATAACAGAACAGCCGCTGACTACGCCATTTTGTTTCGTACACTTGCTACTAAACTAGTGGATGGAATGATGTTTCTCTCAAAGCTGTGTTCCAGAAAAGCCTCAACGTTGACCTACGGGCAGAATTGGTATGTAAAGGAGCAAATTTTATAATTTACTGACTTTGTCACGCTCACGATCAAGATTGATAATCTAATGAGACAAACCCCGCGAAGAAGGCATATGAGAGAGATACCGTCTGTTACCTCAAGTGTTACTCAAGCCATACCTACATATACCGCCAAGTTCATTGAGGAACCAATGCAAGTGGGTTTTGCCAAACTCTCCGAGGGTGAAAGAGCAAGTCGACGCCAACTTCGACTCTGTTTCTACTGCGGTGAACCAGGCCATCGCTGTCAGGGATGCCCACACAAGGCCCAAAACCCCATTATGGTAAATATGGAACACTTCTCTATGCCCAGTAATCAGTTCTTCAAACCTCCCCTTACCTTAAAAACTGAAGAACTGTCCGTGTCTTTAACAGCAATGATTGACTCTGGAGCCGCATTAAATCTCATTCTTGAGGATATCATCAGGAAATACAACATACTCATTCAACCATGTAACCCACCCATCAAGATTAAAGCCATCAATGACACTGCAATTGGAACTGGAATAAGGATGGCAACGAATGGAAAACTGCCTTCCTCACCACTTGGGGGCACTATGAGTATCAGGTCATGCCGTATGGACTTGCCAACGCACCAGCTGTCTTCCAGTCCTTTGTTAATGAGATCTTCCGAGACTTACCGAATCAGTATGTAATTGCCTACATTAATGACATTCTTATATACTCCAATTCAGAAGCAGAACACATTAACCACATCAAGACCTTCCTCACTCGGCTCCTGAAGAATCAACTGTACGTCAAGGCAGAGAAATGTGAGTTTCACGTCAGGCAGACATCATTCCTCGGTTATCACATTAGTCATCAGGGTGTCAAGATGGATGAAGCCAAGGTCAAGGCAGTGACAGAATGGCCACAACCATCTACTGTTAAAGAACTTCAAAGATTTCTGGGGTTTGCTAATTTCTACAGGCGATTTATTAGAAACTACAGCATGGTTGCATCACCTCTGACATCACTCGTCAAGGGCAAGCCATCAAAACTCAAGTGGAGTGAGGAGGCCACTCACTCATTCAACACTTTAAAGGTTAAGTTTACCACAGCCCCAATCCTCAAACACCCTGACCCCAATCTGCCATTCATTGTGGAAGTAGATGCTTCTGACTCGGGAATCGGAGCTGTGCTCTCCCAATGCCATGGTAAAACTGGTAAACTGTATGCCTGTGCATTCTTCTCAAGAAAGTTAACAGCAGCTGAATTAAACTATTATGTCGGAAATAAGCAACTCCTGTCTATGAAAGCAGCCATAGAACAATGGAGACACTGGCTCGAGGGAGCAGTCCACCCGTTCCAGGTAATTACTGACCATAAGAACTTAGAATACATTAAAGGTGCAAAACGACTCAACTCACACCAAGCTCGCCGGTTCCTCTTCTTCACCCGATTCCAATTCACAGTGACCTATCGTCCAGGGAGTAAAAACAGTAAGGCAGATGCTCTCTCCAGGCAGTATGATCTTCCCATCAACAATCATACCCCAGAATGCATTCTTCCCCCATCTGTAATCATTGCCCCAATTCCCTGGGATATCATGGAGGAGAGACAGCAAGAACAGCTCCAAGAACCAGCTTCTGCCAACTGCCAACTGCCCACCTAACACACATTACGTTCCACAAAGACTACATCACAGGGTAATTCAATGGGTCCACACCTCTGTCAGCTCTGGCCACCCTGGAATCTCCCGCACTCTGCACCTGCTACGCAACTCGTACTGGTGGCCTTCAATCTCCAAAGATGTCACTACTTACATAAAAGCCTGTCAGGTCTGTGCCCAATCCAAGACCCCCAAGAAGCTACCATCTGGACTTTTCCAACCACTGCCCATTCCCCAACGTCCCAGATCTCATCTCTCCATAGACTTTGTTACTGACTTACCTCTGTCCAATGGTTTCACTGCAATCCTAGTTATCACAGATCGATTCTCCAAGTCATGCTGGTTGATCCCCTTGAAAGGACTCCCCACAGCCCCACTATGGCATCCCGGAAGATATTGTCAGTGACAGAGGCACCCAGTTCATGTCCCAAGTCTGGAGAGCATTTTGCAAGCAACTCGATATTGATGTCAGTCTCACATCAGGTTATCACGCACAAGCTAACGGTCAAGTGGAACAATTAAATCAAAGACTAGGCAGATACTTATGATCCTATTGCAGCAGAGAACAACATCAATGGTCGGAATTCCTCCCATGGGCAGAAAATGCACAGAATTCGCTGACTCACTCATCAACAGGTCTGACTCCTTTCCAGTGTGTCTTTGGATATTATCCCCCTATGTTCCCATGGTCTGGTGAACCATCATCGGTCCCCGCTGTGGATGACTAGATTCAACGTAGTGAGAGGGTGTGGGACAGTGCACATGTCCGCCTTCAACGAGCTGTACGAGTACAGGAACTCCAGGCCAACAAGCGACGTTGGCCACACCCTCCCTACCAACCAGGACAGCGGGTCTGTCTCTCCACAAGGGACCTCAAGTTGTGGCTACCAAGCAGGAAGTTCATCCCAAGGTAGTTTGGTCCTTTCAAGATTCCACGAAGAATAAATGAGGTCACATACCAATTAGAGCTTCCTGCTTACTACCGTATCTCTCCCTTCTTCCATGTTTCGCTGCTTAAACCAGTCCACCCGGATGCTGACCCTAATCATGAGACTCAGGAACCGCCACCGCCGCTGGACGTCTATGGAGCGCCAGCCTACAAGGTCAATGAACTGCTTGACTCTAGAAGGAGAGGGGGTCAGGTCCAATATTTGGTGGAGTGGGAGGGCTATGGACCTGAGGAGAGGTCATGGGTAGCCGCCAGCGACATTCTGGATCCCTCTCTCATGGAGGAATTTCATTGAGCCAGACCCGATCGACCAGTGCCACGACCACGGGGACTTCAGCGTCGAGTGCCAGGAGGCACTCATGGCGGCGGGGGCGGGGGGGGGGATTCTGTAACGCCACGCCAACAGAGGGAGCCTTCACCTGAGTACTGACTGTTCACCACTTCCTCTGCTTCTACAATCATTTCCTGTTTGGGACAATTTAACACGAGTCAGCGTGTTCATACTTTGCGAAGTATTGCCAGTTTACCTGCCTTACCAAGCATTTTCCCATTGATTATTCTGACTGCCTGTTTGTGTATGATTCTGCCTGTTTTCACGTTCTTGCTTCTTGGTTTGCCCCATCGGATTTACTGCCTGATTGGACTGATGTTTGTGTTTGACCTATTCGCCTGCCTACTCGTCTCTGCCTTTTGGTTTCCCCTTGTGCATGTTGAAAGATCGGGCTGCCATTACAGTACTGACTCTCTGCCTGGTTTAACCACTCTGTCTGTAAGATTTTTCCCTAATAAACTTCTGCAAATGGATTCTATTACTGCCTCAGCCTCCTCGTTACAATAATGCCGACTAATTCTAGGTTAATGGGGAAATGGTTAATGTTTATTAATCAGTAGTAGCAAAATGTTATAGTGGGGTTGCAACATAAAATTTATTTTATAAGAACATGTCCCTAAACTATAAATTAGCACAAAGTAACCTGTCGAGCAAGAAGGAAACCACCTGGCTTTACCAGCCTTTAAAAGGCAATCATAAATGTGCTCTTGCACATATTAAGTCTTATTAATTGTAACACGCAATATGTGGTGTATCACCTATCATGTTGGTTTGGTGGCTTTTAGATCGGTAGAACAAAGCAGTGCTTGAAGGACAGGGTCTCAGAGCATGGAAATGACATTAGAAAATAGAATAAGGACTACCCTATGGTGAGATATTTTAGGCTAATCCATAACAGCAACCCAGACAGTATCACAGTGGATGCAACAGCACACCTTTTGAAACATTTTTTGTAATTTTAGGCTGCACTCTAAAGACGCATTTGTTACAGAAATGCAGAAATGGGACTGGGCCCATTATTTATGTATTTTTTTTTATGTTATCTTTTTTGACTTTCATAGAATATCCCAATATCAATATAGCTATACGTTTTGTATGTTCTTTGTTCTCGACAGAAATTTTGTAATGTTCATAAACTGAAATAAAAAATTCGTATTTAGAAACCAATCGACGACGTCATCAAAGCACGCCCTCAATAACTGAGCGACGGAAGTGCCTTTAGCAGTGAGTGTGTGTGTCGTTTCAGAAGCGGGAATCGGTTTTATGGGAATAATCAAATATCTTTACGGCAGTTGGTAAGTTTAGTTGATTACGATATTTTGATAGCTCATTGTATTTAAAGTAGAGGCTGCCAGGGCCTATAATTTAATTGTATTTGCTTCAGGCTGCTAAAACCCGATTTTACTGTTTGTGGTTGTATGCATGTAAACGTAAAGTAGAATTTAATATTTCACATCATAATCTGACTACCATATTAATTTAGGACACTTTAAGAATAGTAGCGATTTGTTTATACTAACATTAAAATCATTTAAATTAGTGAAGGTATTGTAGTTGTCACGTGTTAATGTTATTTTGCGTGTGACGTTGATATGATCTGATTCATTCTTGTTATGATCAGCTCTTAACAGATTGAAATGAGTTTATTCGGGACGAACACGGGCTTTGGGTCTGGGGGAACAGGTGTATTTGGCAGCACCACCACAGACAGTCATAATCCAATGAAGGTATATGCAGATATATAATATACTTACGAGTAAGCCTTTGTGCCTGTTAATTCATTTGAGGCGTCGTTGATAACAGGATGTTGAAGTAACCTCGCCACCCGATGACAGCATAAGCTGCTTGGCGTTCAGTCCCCCTACGATGCCTGGGAACTTTCTCATCGGAGGCTCGTGGGCCAATGACGTAAGCCTTTGACATTGCTATTTCTCTTATCATAAATATAATTTTTCACTTGCGTTTCTGTCACTATTTCTATATTTATACAACCTTGACTGTAAATTTCACTTAGAAATGTGTTATTGTATCATGTATAGTTGATGAAATATTTGTGTCAAAAGAACCTTTCAGTCATTTTGTAATGTAACTGATAAATTTATATATATTCAGGTACGGTGCTGGGAGGTTCAAGATAATGGTCAGACTGTCCCTAAAGCCCAGCAGATGCACACAGGCCCAGTGCTGGATGTGTGCTGGAGTGATGTAAGATCATTTACACATTATACATTTTAGTTGTCTATTAAAAGACGTCAGCCAACCAACATTCTGCAACATTTTAATGAAAATATATGTATTTGTCTAAGAATTGCAATCACTCGGAACAATTTAGGAAATCTTTAAATTGTTCTTATGCATAACCACAGAACACAGGATAAACTCACTGTCACAGAATAAAAGCATTAGTACTGCCTCTGATCCTAGGCTGTTATGCCTATTTTTGCTTGTTTATTACTGTTGTTGTGTCAGAGTTGACGTGTTTTAGAATGCTTTTTATAATAAATATTTACGAAGGATTTAGCACTAAAGATCCAAGAGGTCCGGTTTCTATATTTCCTTCCCAGTGGAGGTCTATAGACAACAGTTTTTTGGAATAGTTATAATTTACATCTGGGCAGCGATAGTACTTTGTAAAAAAAAAAAAAAAAATCCTAAACAGTCAAACTGCTCATTAAAGATGAGGATATTGGGCCCAAAGGGCCAAAGCAGTGGTGTCTGAGAATTTTTCTAACAAAAAAAAAAAATTTTAGTTGAGCCCAATTGGATATGAATGTAAAGAGTTAACATCAGATTTTTTTATCAGGCTATTATTATTTTTATGTTTAGATACCTACAGTAGAAAAATGTTTTTTTGACCCCCTGCTGATTTTGTAAGTTTGCCCACTTACAAAGAAATAAATAATTTTTGTGGTAGGTTTATTTTAAAGGGTTACTCCACCCCAAAATGAAAATCTTGTCATTAATCACTTACCCCCATGTTGTTCCAAACCCGTAAAAGCTTCGTTCATCTTCAGAACAAAATTTAAGCTATTTTGGATGAAAACCAGGAGGCTTGTGACTGTTCCATTGACTGCCAATAAATTACACTGTCAAGGCACAGAAAAGTATGAAAGAAATCATCAAAATAGTTCATCTGCCATCAGTGGTTCAATCTGAATTTTATGAAGCGACGAGAATACTTTTTGAATGCAGAGAAAAAAAAATAACGACTTTATTCAACAACTTGTCTCCTCCGCATCACCGTAGTGCCATTTTGGAGAGCATCCACTGAACACAAACTGCGTATGCTGTTCTCCATCAGCCGCACCACACGGATACGTTTTCTATGTTTATTTACGCTTTGATTTAAACAAAAACTGCATATCCGTGTGGTACGGCTTGGGAAATCTATCAATTTGGGAGAGAAGCGACGTGCATGGAGGGCTTGAAGCGTGTTTGGCTCTAGATACAAATATTAAAGAATATAGCATCAAAGGGTCATTACAATAAACAACCCTGAGAGTTTAGTATGTACTGTTCTGTTACGTTCTGCTCACTTTAAACAGTAAAATGGTGCTATCATTGTGATTTATGTCTCAGGGTCCAGCTGGAACCAAGCTGGTCTGCTCTTTGAGGACCCCAGCTCTTCACTGTTGCTGAAAATCATGAGAGATACATGAGATTTATTGTAACGGTTGTGATTTTATAAATGCTATATATACCCAGGGAGTCTAAATAGCCTATGTAAAAGAAAAAGAAACAAATGACAGCATTCTTCTCTGACTTTCTATCTAAAACAAAAAACAGGAGAAAACCATATTTACAATAAAGACAACCGGCATCCAACCCCTACAGCCTTCATGGTGGGGAGACGCTCAATTCATAATATTTACAGTAGAATACAAAAGAATATCGCCACACTCGCCAGGTACTTAACTTAATGGGAATAAAAAGAAAAGAAAATTAACTAAATGGCTTAAACAAAAAAACAAATGTTAAAGTAATAAAGGTCTAAGTAATCGGGGATATACACAACAACATTTTCAACACAAAGAAAAAGTTTCCACGCTATATAACAACGAGACTTAATTCGCAACACACACAATGGCAACAACTCTGCTCTCTCTGCCTTCCTCTTCCTACGTCCCACTATTTCAAATATATATATATATATATATATATATATATATATATATATATATATATATATATATATATATATATATATATATATATATATATATAATTATTTATTTTTATTTTTTTTGCATGGTTGCACGTGGGTATTCTGGTCAGAATTTTTGTTCTACACACACAGTAGTAGAACCAAATATCTCTGTGTACTGTATTCTTTTTGAATGACTACTGCTTCCTGACATGAGGCATCCTCTTACCTGATTTTGCTTCTTTTGTTGACAGGATGGCAGTAAAGTCTTTACAGCCTCCTGTGACAAAACTGCCAAGATGTGGGATCTGAACAGCAATCAGACCATTCAGATAGCACAAGTAAGTGGTTAATTTTTGTTCCTAATATATTCTTATGCTCCTACTTTTAGTATATGCATTGTGTTGTGTTGTGTTGGTTTACAGTATGATTAACAGGTCCTACAATCTTTTCCTTTGACCAGCATGAAGGCCCAATCAGGACAATTCACTGGATTAAAGCACCAAACTACAGCTGTGTTATGACTGGCAGCTGGGACAAAACACTGAAGGTACTGGAACCCATCTTTACCATACTTAGGGCAGCACAGTGGAACTAAAATATAAATCCTGATATGGCCTAGTATTCATGTTTATTAGTCTTTAATATTATGTCACAGTTCATTCTGCAGTATTTGATAAAATAATTATTCAAGAATTAACAAAATATTTTATATGACCATATATTGCAGCCTTGAGTAGATTAACAACTGTTTCTCTGCCTCTTATTTTTGACAGTTTTGGGATACACGTTCCCCCAACCCCATGATGTCCCTGCAGATGCCAGAGAGGTGTTACTGTGCAGATGTGGTAAGGGGGTGTGATTTGAAGTAAGCTGAATTTGTTGTAGTATCAGTTTGGGCAGCTCTTATACGCCTCACTCTTGCAGTGTAGCTGATCACTGGTTTTGATTGTGTGTGTGTGTGCAGATTAGCAAAGTGAACGTCTGAGCTCTGACATTTTCTAAGTGTAGTACAACTTATATTCTGAAAGCATTTATGGATATCTTCTTGTTCTTTTATAGGTATATCCTATGGCCGTTGTAGCCACTGCAGAACGTGGTCTTATTGTTTACCAGCTGGAAAATCAGCCTTCAGAGTTTCGACGTATAGAGTCACCTCTGAAGCATCAGGTCAGTGTTGGTCAAATACTCAATTTTATAAGTAATTAAATGGCAATTTAAAGACTTAATCAAATAATAAATTGGTTTAGGGGGATAATAAATATTGGCTATAAATTAGCATTTTATATAAAATATGGTATTATTACTGTAGCATACAACTTAGAAGAATAGTGTTTTTTATTTAATTGTGTATTGTCACAATATTTATGTGGTAACACTTTACAGTAAGGTTTAACAAGGTGTTAACATTAGTTAACTACATTAGTTAACATAAACTAATATTGGAAAAACACTTCTAAAGCAGCTAGGGATGTCCTGAGCTGATCTCAACTGATAAGTATTTGGCTCCCGAAGCCCGATCCTTATTTTATGTCAGCCGTCATGCTGGTGACGTGCAGTAGGTGGTGGGATTCATCTTCCAGTAGATTTGCCAAGATTTATGAAATTATGATTAATGAAATATTGATTGATGAATTTTTTAGTGATTGATTTTTTAAAATTTAAAACCCATAAAAAAAAATTAAAAAAAAGAAATGTGCACGCGTGACATGCGAGAACCAGTGAGGTCTGTTCTAGCACATCACACTAGGGCTGGGTGATATGACAATATTATTGTATATCGACGATGTCTCTTAAGTATCGCGATGTCGATGTCAACAGTCAGGTAACAGACTATTATCAGATAAAAATTACAAATGATAAACCTAGTAAGTTGCAAAAAAATATTTTACATAAATCCATAGTCACCATACAGGTCTTTTTGCATGCAAGAATGAAACAATTTAGAGGGAGAGCTGGGAATCGAAAAGCTATTCCTATTTTGGAAATCAGATCAGATGCATAAGGTCAGGAATCGAATTACTTGTTATAAAATAGAATTTCTATTCTGCTTCTTGATTCCTGTATGTGCATTTATTGTAATTTCAAAAGATTAAACTGCAAGAAGACGAAATAAAACTCACTTCTGCACTCACGCGCTGTTTTCTGTGCTGCGGAACAAGCACACACAAAGCGCACACATAAAAGCCGCCTCTTATATATGCGAACACTGGACTGAGCTCTCTTTCTCGCATTCTTATTTCTTACACATTCTAATGGACAAATACACACAGAATCATATCAAAATATCCCATAAATACAATCGGTTATGTCTTAAGTGAACGCAAAGTGCTGAGAAAGAAAACAAGGGTGTATTGGATCTGTGCATTGACAGCAGCCGCTGTGGCCAGTCATTAATGTTAATCAAAGAACAAAAGAAAACAAAATCCCTTGCTGATCTTTAGTGAATCACTTTTGTAACCTCAGTTTATATTTTATTTGCCCGTTGTTCGGCACTGACTACTGTAATGGCAACGTGCATCTGTGAATGTGATTATTTTGTAGATGTGTTCCAATATAATTTATCCCTATTTAGGGTATAGGCCTATTCAGTTTTGATCTGCAGCTTAATAAAAGTTAAACAGAAAAAGATGAAAAAAGTAGCACTCCATGTGTTTCTGAATATTAATTTAAACAGAATGTATAATGATGAAAAACAACAAACATGACAGGTATAATTAAAATACGCAAATTCCTTCAGCGCACATTTCAGTGCAATATTTTTTTACAGATTTTTTTTCAATCGTATATACAATGTAATTGTTTAATCAAGCTGAGATATAGCACTATAAATTCTTAATTCATTTGCAACAAAACTATAACATTTTGTTGCAAACGGAATCATAAAATAAAAATTACAATACAACTTCTAAATAAATAAAGCAGTTATTTTTATTTTGTTAAGAATGAGCCAAAAGAGACCTCTGAACTAGTATAGGCTACCAGAAAGGAAAAAAAACCTTAACATTTTTGCTCCGAATTAGTTTTTAATCCCTGCATGATTTTAGTCATGTATAATTATCAAATAGCCTACGTTATAGCTTGACTACAAGTTTAAAAACAATGCTACAATTGTTATAATCAAGGAAATTGAACTTACCATCATGAAATGTCTACACACGCGATAATGCCAAAAAGAAAGAGAAACATCAGAAAATAGGCATATTTTATTCAAGACATTATTATATGACATCAACATGCATTTACCATTCTTACAATCACCATGATTACCTTAAAATTGGGTTCTGTTATTTTTCCTCAACAGTTCTCCTAACAAAACAAAATTAATTTCAAACACAAATTTGATAAGAACGGAGTGAAAATTATTAGCAACACCAATATAACAGCAAAGCTAATGTTTTCTGTTAGATTAAGCACAAACTAAGAAAAGTAAAACTGAACTTTAATGTGGCAATAATCAAGATTAAACTGAACATGGTGTGTGTTTATGGTGCTTGTCAGCAATGTTGTCTCGGCGGGGGCGGGGCATGGTAGAGGTGGGGCTTAGGTAGGGTGTCTGGGCGGAGTTTTGCATGTTGGAGGACCGTGGTTCAACTTAAATCTGACAACGCATTGTAAGGGAAACGGGTCAATTTAGCTTAAAGGGAATCATTTAAGATTTTAAAGGGCATTTGAACAGAATCACTGTTTCACGGCTGATCACTGAAGCGGCCAGCGATTCGTTGAACGAGCCGTATAACATCAAATCTGCACTGGATATTAATATCCAAAATATAGTGAAAACACTATTAATTAGCACAGTAACAAGATCGGCAGTTTAAGACAGTAGCTTGTAAGCATAAAACACAAGATACTTCTCTTTTCAATATGAATGAGCCTTTATTAGATAAATCTAAGACATATACACTAATCTAACACACATTCACACAAGTTGCAGGAGGATAGAAAGTTAGGAAAGAATGAGTTTAAGAGAATGAAAATGTGAAATCCCAAGTTTACAGCAATACGTGAAATTGCATAGACATGAACAACCATCAGTCACTTAATTAACCCTTGCATTGAGTTCCTCAATGAGGTTAAAATTATATTAGATATAGCAGTACAGATCAGAGTCTGGAGGTACGTTACTTGCGTTGCCTGTGTAACGGGGGTTCCCTTTGTTGTCGTTGAAAAGGGGGTTTCCCGAGGTTGCTGATTGGCTGGACTTTCAGTAGTCGTTGAAGTAATGTCTTGGGAAGCCAATGGTTGGGCGTTGGCTGACGATGCAGAGTTGTGGGCTGGTTGAAGTTGAACGGGCACTCATGGTCAGACTCGGAGACACAGCGTTACAAAACTTAACTCAGAACACGAAACTCTCAAACGGAAAAGAAACTAAAGTAAAAGAATAGAAGTTAAGTTTGACGAGACTAGGTGGTGTTTCTTCTCATCGTGGCTAAGCAGCAGCAGGCGTGCAGGCCGAAGCACGCTGGAACAGCGCTCAAAGAATGCTAAAAGTGATGACTAAAAGCAGCAGCTGAAAAGCCAAAGCTAAAAGCAAAATTTGATGGTGTCCTGAGTATTTAAACTGGCCTTTCGGCCACACCTCAAATGTTGTCTTGACCAATTAGATATTGTCTTTGCTCGGGGTGTTGCGATGTTTGTCCTACCCATTCATAAATCATATGTTATCTTATCAATCACGTGGTCCGAATTTCCCCGCTCTTGCAGAGTATAATTTTGGACATGATTCCTATGATAAGAATATGACACATTTGACAAATAACTGATGGTCAGAAATGTTTCAAGCAAGAAGATTCGAACACACACATACTAAACATGAATATGAGTCCTTATCTAATCAATAGTTATTAAAAAGACATACACAATAAGTGATTAGAAACATGATAGTCAAATGTGTGGGTTACACATAAATGAATATGGAGTTAAGCAATGGACTGATATTCATTTATAAGTCTTTTTGAGTTCATCCTGGTGCAACTACATCTATAAGAGACACTTCCTGTGCCATTCTCTGACATAATGATGTTCGTGTTTGGAGACCAGAGGTTAAAAGGTCCCCTTAGGAATTTCAGTCTGGTTCTGCTAGGTGGGGGAAGTCAATCCAACAATCTTGTTTACTCTCATGAGTTTACATGTGATGGTCAGGCTGTGCATCTCTTTGGCCAGCAATCTTGATCCCTCTCCCCAAATTTGACAATCTTTTCTCTGAATTGAAATTGTCAATAATTGTTCTAATGGTGTTAATGTTGAAAGCTGTTCTCTGAAAGAGTTGGTTGGTTATCTTGCTTCAGACTGTGGTGCTAGGAGTTGATTTACAACATCCTGTTGCCTTTCTGTGGAATTCGGCTCCTCATGTTTCAACCATGCTCACGATCAAATCTTTAATTTGTCTTGTTCGGGTCTGATATGCTACAGCATCTGTAAAATGGTTTAATATAAATAACACGTAAAACAAACAGGGATAGGCTAATGTATGTTTCTGTTGATGGATGAGAATTCTGGCTTTTCACAGCGATGGGGGAAAAAAAAAAACTTGGACAAACCATTCACTCTTGTCCAATGCGAATATGCCGTGTGCTGGAATATGAGGAGTCATTTATGCTGATAGCTCACGTGCACAGGTGAGACCTGAACAGCACACGTTGATATCTGTTTAGACTAAACTCATGTAAGCTTTGCCAGTTTAAACATATAAAAGCCAGAGGACACAAACTCGCATGCAGTGAAAAGATTTGTGTGTGCGCTCATCCAAAGCACGCAAACCCCCTCCTCGGAACGCGCACATATATTAAGCTCTCTCTGAAGTTTTGTTTAAATGGACAAATTCACACAAAATTATGTCAAAATGTCCGTCTTGGTAAGTATCCTATAGCAGACATAGCCGGCTGAACGTACTGTATCAGTGCACTGAATCAGTGCATTCTATTAATGTGACAGAACTTTCTTAATATTAATCAAACAGCAACAACAAATAAATCGCTCTTGATTGAATAGCTTTTGTAACTTTAAAAAAGATTAATCTTTAATTTATACAGTCAAATATGTAATGCTGTTTTACATTTCATTACTTTATTCAATTTCTGTACCTAAAAACTAGTTAGACCTACCTAAAAAAAACTGAAAATCACAGTTTATTTTATTTGTATCTTTACTTTATTGTATTTAATTGTGCTGTTGCTTGTAGTTGGATTATTCTTATTTTCTTTATTCTTATTTGACAGTATAGTTTTTCCTTAAACATAGCACATAACGAAACCATGACTCTCTAACCGTGATACAAACCGACCGGGAGTAAGTTGAACAGTTCCACCCCTACTCTCCATTGACTTTGTATTGCAGGAAGCTGTCCCCTTGTCATTTCTGACTTCGTAACAAAAAACAGAACAATGCCTAAAAGCTGCTGTGTGACAAGGTGTACAATAAACAAGCTAAAAAACCCAAAACTATACAACTATATAAAAAATGTTTTTATAAGCTGTCAACTCCAAAGATGAGTTTAAGGACACAAATAGTTGTAGATGTCAGGGTATTTGTATATATAGTACAAACCCGATTCCAAAAAAGTTGGGACACTGTACAAATTGTGAATAAAAAAAGAATGCAATTATGTCGAAGTTTCAAATTTCAATATTTTATTCAGAATACAACATAGATGACATATCAAATGTTTAAAATGAGAACATGTATTATATAATAATAAGTTGATTTTAAATTTCATGGCATCAACACATCTCACAAAAGTTGGGACAAGGCCATGTTTACCACTGTGTGGCATCCCCTCTTCTTTTTATAACAGTCTGCAAACGTCTGGGGACTGAGGTAACAAGTTGCTCAAGTTTAGGAATGTTGTCCCATTCTTGTCTAATGCAGGCTTCTAGTTGCTCAACTGTCTTAGGTCTTCTTTGTCACATCTTCCTCTTTATGATGTGCTGCATATTTTACTACCTGCAGTTTTTAATCTGCAGAATAGGATTTTCTTTTTGTTCTTTTTGGGCATTTTGTTTGCATTCAGTCTTTCTCAGTTGTATTTAAGTTAATATTTCAGTAAACAGTTTTCAGTTTAATGTTTTCAGGGGTATGCTACAGGAGCACTGAGCAGCATAGAGCACCCTCTCGCGGCTGTAGACGGTAATGTTTTGTCTTGGTTCATGTCAAATTAATTTTGATAAGTCGCACCTGACTATAAGTCGCAGGACCAGCCAAACTATGAAAAAAAGTGCGACTTATAGTCCGGAAAATACGGTACTTGAATTATGAATCAAATACACAAGTATTGTCAAAAGTGGTTTACTCATGACAAGTGTGGGAATTTTACCAGTGACTATAGTATATATTTATAATATATTTATTATTAAGCTCAATGCAAATAGAAGAACTTGCTATGTATGTGAAATTGTGCAAATCATATAATTTAGTAATCCAGTTCTTTTTGTAGTCAAACTATAGTAATCTTTTTTTTTTTTTTTTTTTTTTTTTTTTTTGATGGAGGAGCTCATTTCACCATTGATTTTTGGAAAACCAGAAACTCTTTAAGCAATGGCAAATTTAAAATTTATATTTTTGCTTTGGGCTATTATACATACATTAACAAATTGCAATTAGTTCAATATTTACCATTCTGAATAGATTATTAGGCCACACAAACTCATGAAAATATCACTTTATTAGTTATTTATGAATCAGGCAGGAATTTTAAGTGATTTTCTCATTGAAAAAGAGTGACTCATTACTCCCCTACACTGAACCTTTAGATCACTAACATCTCCATAATTGCCCTGTGTAATTTCTCAACCCTGTTTTTTGTTGATGTTTTTTGTTGATTTGTTGATTATTTTCATAATTTGTTTATTTTTATCTTAGCACCGTTGTGTGGCTATCTTTAAGGACAAGCAGAGTAAACCTACTGGTTTTGCGCTGGGCAGCATCGAGGGACGAGTTGCCATTCATTACATAAACCCACCTAACCCGTGAGTCTGTATCTGATTTCCTTTCCAATCCACAAATAATTCATTGCTGGTTTAGAAATTTAACAGCTTATCCAGTATACTTAAAAAAAAAAAAAAAAAAAAAAAAAAAAAAGTTTAATCAACTTAAATTAGAGGTTCAGTAGGTGATTGTCTTCAGAAACATTTTTTGTTATGCTGGTTGAAAGTCTCTTCACATCCCGATAGCAATCATTAAGTTAAGTGGTCTAAATGTATTTATATATTCTGTGGAAGGCATAGGACCAAGAAATGTTCGGTCCGAGCATTTTAATTTGCTTTCCTACCTGCCTTTCAAATATGTATTTGCATACCTCTGCACACCCTGTTCGCACAGACACGATACGTCATCATTGCGTTCACATACACTGTGCAGACAGAGCGAGAATGATAGGCAAACATCCACAATCTTATCTTCCATCCTGGTGTTGTAATACTTTTACTAATGTGTTTATATATAGTTTTCTCACCGGTGAATAACATACAATGTATTGTAGTAATGTTGTGTCTGACCGTCTAGTGTGATTTGCCGGGAGGGTGGGACGTTTGCTTTTAGTGCTATCAGGCTAAAGTTAGCGTTTTCCGAGATCTCCTACTGCACCTTTAAGGAAAATTTTCCACACCAGTTAGTTTAGATTTAGTTTAGGAATCAAAGTTATTGTGTTAGATAACTACTAAGAATAGCATGTTAGCATGTTAAAATCAATCACATTCAGTAAAGGGAGTCTCTGAAAAACATAAAATTACATTTCAGTTTACTCTTCTGATGCAGTTCCATTTAAAGTATGCCAGTAACCACAGATCTACTGCCCAGGTATTTCAACAGAAATGATTAATGTAGTCCCAACAAAACATCATAAACCTAAATGTTACAAAATTAAGTACGTTATAAACATTATAAATTTAAGTTGACAAATTTTCCAAAATTACTTCAACTCATTGTAACAAGGAACTTGAACAAGCCACAATTTTTTTGAATATGTATCTTTCTATCTTTTAACCCAGAGCCAAGGACAATTTCACCTTTAAGTGCCACAGGTCCAACGGAACCAATACTGCCACACCCCAAGATATTTATGCTGTGAGTGTTCTAGGTTTTGTGTATTTTTGAAATGATGTGGATTGCTTGGGCAATTAGTCTAGTCTGAGGTTATTAAAGACAATATTCAGTAATAAATAGTACTTGTAAAATAAACAGAAACTGTTTATCTGTTGTAGGTGAATGCTATCTCCTTTCACCCTGTCCATGGCACTCTGGCGACAGTAGGCTCTGATGGGCGCTTTAGTTTCTGGGATAAAGATGCCCGCACTAAGCTGAAGACCTCTGAACAATTAGATCAACCAATAACAGCTTGTTGCTTCAATAACAATGGAAACATTTTTGCCTATGCTTCCAGCTATGACTGGTCTAAGGTACAGTCTCAATACACCTGTATCATTTGATGAATTGTCATTGTTAACTTAACAAATTTCAATTTTTTTGACTGTCCAAGAAAATAAATTCACTTGCTGATCATTTCTATGTTCCAACAGTTGTCTATATAGATTAGATTTTAGTTTTGTGTGTTGGTTATGGTATAGTATATATTATAGTCAGTTAGGATATTTCATAGATTAAGCTTCACTTAAGCTCCTATGGCCAATTTTATATAAGTATATTTAAAATATGAAAATATACATTTAAATGATACTTACGCTTTTGAAGATGCATTTAAAAATAGATTTTAGGGATGTGAATAACTACACTGCACTACACTATATATATAATTTTTTGGTAAACATACTTTTTTCTGGATTCTTTTATGAATAAAAAGTTAAAAAAAAAACAGCATTTATTTAAAATTTAATAAAATCTTTTCTAATAATATGAGTCTTTACTATCACTTTTTATCCATTTAACACATCCTTGTGGAATCAAAGTATTCATTACTTTTTCAAAAAAAAAAAAAAAAAAAAAATTTACTGACTCCAAACTTTTGAACGGTAGTGTATATTTTAACACAAGATTTCCATTTTGAATAAATGCTTATTTTTTTTCTCTTAAAAGAATCCTAAAAAAGTATCACAGGTTCCAAAAAACATGAAGCAGCACAATTGTTTCCAACATTGATAATAAATCAGCATATTAGAATGATTTCTGAAGGATCATGTGACACTGAAGACTAGAGTAATGATGCTGAAATTTCAGCTTCACAGAATAACAGTTTTTTTTAATGTATTTTTGGTCAAATAAATACAGCCTTGAAGAGCACAAGAAACTTCAGTAAAAAATATAAAAAATCTTACTGGTAGCAAACTTTTGAGTGTACATTCAAAACACACTAGTCTATGGGTTGCATGATTGACTACTTGACTAATTATGACAGAAGGCCTGTTTATTATACTGGATTCAGGTCCAGCAGAAACAAGTCGGACGCTTTCCTAGGGAGAGCTTACATAAAATGTGTTCTTGTGTTCAAAAATAGCCAAACAGTGCAGCACAATTAAACTGAATCCAGTGGTCTTGAACAGTGTTGGTTCAAGTTGGACTTGGCACACTCTCATTGGTTGTCAATGATTTTTATTATTCAGCTGGAAAAAAAATCCTTCTGAAAGTGAATCGGTGATCTTGTTACTGTCATTAAAATTGGAATGTTTTGCTTTTTTTTGGTTAATTAGAACTGACTGAAGTTCTAATGTTTTCATCCTTATTGTAACTTTATTTTTCGTGAACTGACAATCATTTTGATCTCTTCTCACTTTTATTACTTCTGTTTGTGTCACAGGGACATGAATATTACAATCCCCAGAAAAAGAATTACATCTTCTTGAGGAATGCAGCTGAGGAACTGAAGCCTCGGAACAAGAAATGGTGAGAGCGGGATATCCATTACCATGGAGAAGGTGTCTTTCACCGGGCAGGGGCAGTTGTGCTTCTTGACTTGCGCTGACTTTCCTTTCTGTGCAGTTGTGTTGCTTTCTGAGTCCTTCTTTGGTATCACATGATGGATCAAGAAGTTGCTCTTAGCTCACAGGGATGAATTCCGAAGAAACGTATCTTTTCTAAAATGCTATATAGAAATGAGGTTCATCTACTTCAGTTTGATTTGTAAATGTTCAGGATTAGAGTGGAGTATGTATTGATTGACTATAATGGTGATTTTTCATTATTATTGGAAAGCAGTTATATAAATCAAAGCCATGTTATGAAAAGTCAGCATAACTAACTATTCGCGAACAATTAATATTGTGTTTTGAAGTGCTATAGTAATATTCTTCCGTTTATTTATACTCTGTTTCATAATTTAGTCTATTTTGTTCGTTCTCATCCAGAAGGCCTGAGCCGCTAGGGGTCCTCAGCAAACTTCCAGTTGAGCCATAAGTTAACTTGCATGATTTAAAATGAGTTATAGTAAAAAAAGAAAAGAAAATGCTAGAAATATAAAATGTATCGCATGTGCATTTACATACAGTATCTCTTACTATCCCCTCAATTGTTGTTTCACTGAAGAATACACAATTCTTGAAACTTTTGGTGCCTGATTTATAATCGTTGTGTGCACAAAATAGGCTTTAAAAACTACACAAAACATTTCCCATACAAATATCGGGATTAAAAATAACTCGCCACTTGTGCACTAACTGCACACACTCTGATTTGTGTGTATCGACTCTCTTAATGATATGTAAGCGAAAAGAGCGTAAGCGTAAGAGAATGATTCAGTATTCCACTTTTAATTTAATGCTCCACATTTTGCATAGTCTACATTTTAATTTTATCTAAATATTTGAAAAGTCTTTACGATATAAGCTACAAAACGGAAAGATTTCTAATGGATAAATTACTTTTTACTGGTATTCTACAGGGAAGCATGATTTTGGTTTTCTTGGATGAAATCTTCTTAAACAGTTCTAAATGGCAAAGAAACGATTTTCATCACATCAGTCTCCGTTGCACTTTTAAACTGATTAACGTTTGATAGCTTTGCAAGAATAAATGATAAACACTTACAGGCATATTTGGGAGTCAAACAGACCAGTGATCTTTAGAAACGTCTGCTGATGGCTGTCTGGATTGGTCAGATGACACTGTATAGCCCCACAGATGTGCTGTTTTGCAGTAGCATATGCAGCTCTGCGCAACACTGTGCAGTGCATTTATACAGAGGAAAAGCTTAAATACTGCTGAATTTTCAATATTATAAATAGGGTGCAAAGGAAACAGTATTTGTTTTAGAATATATAGTACTTTGAAAGTTTACCTTCCAACAAAAATACTGAAATATTTTTACTAATTTGATTTAAGAAAATGACATGGTCTGTGCCTGCATTTCTCTTCTTGTACTGATAAATTGATTACTATGAGGATTCTGATGATTGTGTGCATGAATATTATATGCAGATGAAGATCTATAGTAATTTTGGTCACTGATCTATTTTTTTAGATAAATCTCTCAATACAAGAGAATGACCTGTAAAACTTGGAACCATTGGAATTGTCCTATCAGAGAATGAAGATGTAATAAATGCTAAGACGTATGCTTCTCTCAACCATGTGTGCCTAGTTATGGGGAAAACAAAACAAAAAATAAGTCTCATTTGAAAAGTAGAATGCTGTATTGACTGACGCCTGCCCCTCCTTGTCTTTAGATTCGTCAAGCTTCACATCACATCTCGGAAGACCTGCGTTTGTGTGTAAATATGGGAGAGAGACCTCAATTTGGCTAACACCTGGACCAATGGCATGGCAATGCATAATTTTTATGGACCAATCAGAAGGTGGTCAACTGCTCATAAGCAATAATGATGTGAGCAGTGGTTTTTGATATGAGCAAGGAAGCCATGCTACAGTATTTCTGGTGTAACTGGTGTACCTTTTTCTGTCTTCTTGAAGTTCATCGTTACTTGCAGCTCTTTTGTTTCTTGATACTGCTTTACAAAGGAAATGCATTTTCACCTTTACTTTTCTTTATGCTTTGTGTATAATCAAACTGTGTAACCCGTTAATAAATCTGTTTTAAGCTTTCTCTGCATTTTGACATTGCGCTTGTCCTATTGTCTTGTGTGTGTCTGTGTGTGTGTGTGTGTGTGTTTATATGCCAAGACAGAACTGCTTTTGGTTCCATCAAACCCATCGTTTCATCACAATTTCACCATCCAGTTAGGCACATCAACCATAACTCCTTCAAAAACAGCCAGAAACCTTGGAGTTATGATTAATGATCAGTTGACTTTCTCAGACCACATTGCTAAAACTGCCTGGTCCTGCAGATTTGCCTTATTCAACATCAAGAAGATCAGGCCCTTTCTTTTGGAAACTCCTTGTTCAAGCTCTTGTTCTGTCCAGGCTGGACTACTGCAATGCTCTCTTGGCATGTCTTCCAGCCAGTTCTATTAAACCTTTACAATTAATCCAGAACGCAGCAGCAAGATTAATTTTTAACGTGTTGACAAGAATTCACGTCACGCCTCTGTTTATCAATTTGCACTGGCTACCAATAGCTGCTTGCATAAAATTCAAGGCATTAATGTTTGCCTACAAAAACCACCACTGGCTCTGCACCCCTTTACCTACATTCATTGCTACAGATTTTATAAGCCCTATAGAAGCTTGTGCAAGTGAACGTCACTTTATTGTGCCATCCCAAAGAGGCACAAAATCACTTTCACAGACTTTTAAATTAAATGTTTTCTGCTGGTGGAATGACTTGCCCAACTCAATCTTTAGTTGACCCTCTAACTCTAGCACTCTCTTTTCTAATTCTATTCTTTAAAATCAACATGCCCCTTTTAGACTTGCACTCTATTTATTTACTAACAGCTAACAGCTTTAACACTAGCTTCTCTAATCTTTTGTATTCTATTTGTTTTCATTTTTAATTTGGGGCTTTATTATACAATTAACAGAAGCAAAAAAAAAAAAGCTAGAATTTTATTTTTGGGTGGGGCTGGGCAAAAGTGAGCAGGCGCTTACTAACGGATGGAGTCGGACTCAACTTTCAGGTCATTTCAATATTTTTTGATCCTATTGAAAAATAAATCATAGACATATTAAAACTACCACATATGTCACAGTCACGAACATGACCTAAAAATATTCACAATAGCCCCAATCCCTAAATACTGCTGCAGATTACAGCCTGTCCACATACAAAACCTGAGTATCAGTTATAGAAAGAAAATTAAATATAGGCTTTATTTTTTCTCGAAACAGAAGTCATTTATAATGTTTTTTTTATATTTGTAATTTTAATTTCATCATTCTACATAAATATAGACTGTTCATGGGACTGTTATTATATATGATATCAGGGCCGTAACTACGATAGACATTGAGGGGGACAAGTCCCCCCCCTCCCCCCAATAATTAAAAGTGGCCAAACTCGATGCCGCCAACTCTATGTAAGACTTTAAAAGAAAAGAAAGCTAAGCCAAACATTGAGAATGGTCATCCCGAAGCTTCAAATAACAATATTTTGGAAGCAATATTGGAGTTGGGAAAACGTGTGACTGGAATTGAGTCGCAGTTAGAAGACATTAAAGAGCAAAACCGCCAGAACACCGCCATGATTGCTAGTTTAACCAAGACTGTGCAGTTCAACTCGGAAGAGGAAAATGAGATTAAAAAGAAAGTGTTGGAATTGGAGAGGGCTAATGACCATTTACTGGAGGAAAACAAAGAATTGAAGAAGAAAGTGATGGAACAGAAACAATATAGCATGAGGCCGTGTCTCCGAGTGAGGGGACTAAAGGAGAAGAAAGATGAAAACCTCAGAGCGACCATCATCCCCATACTGAAGAAAATTGCCCCAGAATATGCGGGAGACATGGAGCGCGCGGTGGATGTTGTTCATAGACTTGGCAAACGAGAGGATAACCGCACCAGGCAAGTCATTATCTTGTTCGCACTGAGACATGTGAAGCATGAAGTATGGCTGAAAACCAAAGACTCGCCAATATGCAGTATGGAAGGTATTAGCTTTGCGGAGATGTTACCCAAAGAGGATTTGGAGGCACGAGAGCGTTTGTGGCCGTTGGTTGAACAAGTAAGAAAGGCGGGGAAACGAGACTTTTTCAGGGGGCCCTATGCCCTAGAGCTCTAACATGTAGCATTTGGTTGGGTACTGACAATATAATGAGTCATGTTACAAAGATAACTATGTCAAATGCACCTTTATCAGATCACTGTTTCATAGAACTAGTCTTAGAACCTACAAATAAATCAACATTTAGCACAGTGGCTAGATTAACAAATAACCAGACGCCACCCAATCTAAATATTCCCTCACAGTTAAATAGTAATGACTTTATGAATTTCTTCACTGATAAAATAGATAACATCAGAAATACAATAACAAATGTAGAATCTGCAGCGTCTAATACTTTAGTTTTATCCATCGCACCCAAAGATAAACTGCAGTGCTTTACAACTATAGGACAGGAAGAGCTAAATAAACTTATCACTGCATCTAAACCCAACAACATGTTTATTAGATCCTGTACCCACTAAATTACTGAAAGAGTTGTTACCTGTAGCAGAAAAAAAACGCTTCTCAATATTATTAACTCATCGTTATCTTTAGGTCACGTCCCAAAACCATTCAAGCTGGCGGTTATTAAGCCTCTTATTAAGAAACCACTACTAGATCCTAGTGAACTGGCAAATTACAGACCCATTTTAAATCTTCCATATATGTCTAAAATTTTAGAAAAAGTTGTGTCTGCTCAATTGTGCTCCTACCTGCAAAAAAATGATCTCTATGAAGAATTTCATAGTCAGGTTTCAGGCCCCATCATAGCACAGAAACTACACTTGTTAAAATTACAAATTACTTGCTTCTTGCGTCAGACCAAGGCTGCATCTCATTGCTAGTTTTACTTGATCTTAGTGCTGCGTTCGACACCATAGATCACGACATACTCATAGATAGATTACAAAACTATACAGGTATCCAAGGGCAGGCTTTAAGATGGTTTAGATCCTACCTGTCCGGTCGCTACCACTTTGTTTATCTAAATGGGGAGTCATCTCATTTATCACCAGTAAAATATGGAGTGCCACAAGGATCTGTCCTAGGTCCTCTGCTATTTTCAATATACAATGTTGCCCCTTGGTAATATCATTAGAAAATAAGGGATTAGTTTCCACTGTTATGCTGATGATACTCAACTATATATCTCAACAAGACCAGGTGAAACTTCAAAATTATCTAAGCTAACAGAGTGTGTTAAAAATGTAAAAGATTGGATGACCAATAATTTTCTCCTGTTAAATTCAGATAAGACAGAGATATTACTTATTGGACCAGAAAACATTACACAGAATCTTGTAGATTACAATTTGCAATTAAACGGATGTACTGTTACTTCCTCTACTGTCAAAAATCTGGGTGTTATATTAGACAGTAACTTGTCTTTTGAAAATCATATTTCCCATGTTACAAAAACTGCATTCTTCCATCTTAGAAACATTGCCAAGCTACGAAACATGTTACCTGTTCCTGATGCAGAAAAGCTAGTTCATGCATTCATGACCTCTAGACTGGACTATTGTAATGTACTGCTAGGTGGTTGTCTTGCATCCTCAATAAACAAGCTACAAGTAGTCCAAAATGCAGCGGCTAGAGTCCTTACCAGGTCAAGAAAATATGATCATATTTCCCCAATTTTACAGTCTCTGCACTGGCTACCTATTAAGTTCCGTATCAGTTACAAAATATTATTACTTACTTATAGGGCCCTTAATGGCTTAGCTCCTGTGTACCTAACTAGTCTTCTACCAATGCTACAACCCATCACGCTCCCTAAGGTCACAAAACGCTGGACTTTTGATAGTACCTAGGATAGCAAAGTCCACTAAAGGAGGTAGAGCTTTTTCGCATTTCAATGCTAAATTATGTAATAGCCTTCCTGATAATGTTCGGGGTTCAAACACACTTCCTCTGTTTAAATCTAGATTAAAAACACACCTCTTTGGCCAAGCATTCAAATAATGCATCTCATAATTTTGGACTGCAGTTATATCTGATCAAATGCGCATTATTATTCTTTAGCTTGGGTTAAACTAATTAATTTTACTTGGCTGGAACAGCAGCTACGCTAATTATGTCTCTATTTGTTTCTCTGTTTTGCCGCGGGATTTACATCCCGTGGTAACTAGGATTTACACAAGCTCCAGTCTGGATCCAGAACACCTGAGAAGAGATGATGCCAGCCCCTCAGAGGACCTCAGATGATGCTAACCCAGAGACAACATACAGAACTACCACATTTTGCTATAAGTTTGCATAATTGCTGTTAACAGTGTTAATCGTCTGTTTGTTTACGTCTTTTATTGATTTTTCGGAACATTTCTGCCATATGCACATGAACTGACAGTCACCACTGATAAGCTACTACTAAATATTGTAGAAACTTAATTTTCTGTAAAGTTGGTTTGCAATGATTTGTATCGTAAAAAGCACTATACAAATAAACTTGAATTGAATTGAATTGAATATAGGAAAGGCTTTTGGAAATTTAATAGTAAATTATTACAAAATGAAGAATATTCTAGTAAAATCCGAGGAATAATTACTGAAATCCAAAATGATAACGCAATTATTGGTCATAGTAAAGAATGTTATTTTATAATATTAGGAATAATTGATGTAATTATTAATTTTAGTGAAGTTATTGGCCGAAAAAATAATAAAGAGTTGGAAAGCAAATTATTACAAGAAATACATATATGCTGAAACAACACCAATTTAACCTCTGAAGAAAAAAACAGACTAGTCGAATTGCAGAACAAGTTAGATCAACATTATCTTGATAAAGCACAGGGAGCTTTCGTGATATCGCGAGCAAGGTGGATTGAATCAGGTGAAAAGAATTCCTCTTATTTTTTCAATCTAGAAAAAAGCAGACAACAAAAAAATTGCATCTCTAGTGTTTTAGTAAATGGTGAGGTAAGGAAAGACTCTAAAATCATAGAAAATGAAGTCTACATGTTTTATTCTAAATTATATGAACTTAGAATAGATTAACTGGACGCAGTTCTTAAGAAAATTGCTTCAAATAAATCCCCGGGATCAGATGGCTTCACAGTTAATTCCTATAAATATTTATGGGAAGATTTGAGAATCATATTATATGAAGCGCTAAAAGAATGTATAGTTAGGAAAGAATTGATGACTAGTATGAAACAGGGTGTAATTACTCTGATTCCAAAGCCGGGGAAAGACAAACAGCAATTAGACAAGTTAAGACCAATTACTCTACTAAACACAGATTATAAAATATTTTCAGGATCCATTGCAACTAGACTTAAAAAAGGGATAGCAGACATAATAACATTTAAATTTATATTAAATCATTTAGCAGACGCTTTTATCCAAAGCGACTTACAAATGAGAACAATAGAAGCAATCAGATCAACAAGAGAGCAACGATGGTATACAAGTGCCATGACAAGTCTCAGTTAGTCTAGTACAGAACACGTACTAGCCTGGTTTTTTTTTTTTTTTTAAGATTATGATAGACAAGAAAAGAAAAGGTAAGTACCTAGTATTAGTTGGTTAAGTGCTGGTGAAAAAGATGAGTCTTTAGATGTTTTTTGAAAATGAGTAAAGACTCAGCTGTTCGAATTGAGATCGGGAGGTCATTCCACCAGCTGGGCACAGTCCAGGAAAAGGTCAGTGAGAGTGATTTTGAACCTCTTTGGGATGGCACCACAAGGCGTCGTTCACTTGCAGAGCGGAAACTTCTGGAGGGCTCATAAGATTGAACTAATGAGGTATGTTGGTGCCGTGCCAGTGGTCGTCTTGTAGGCAAGCATCAGTACCTTGAATTTGATGCGAGCGGCTACTGGTAGCCAGTGTAACCTGATGAGGAGAGGAGTAACGTGAGCTGTTTTTGACTCATTGAAGACAACTCTCACTGCTGCATTCTGGATCAGATGCAGAGGCTTGATAGTACATGCAGGAAGGCCCACCAGGAGAGCATTACAATAGTCCAGTCTGGAGAGAACAAGAGCTTGGACAAGAAGGTGGCTTGCTCTGACAGGAAGGGTCTAATCTTCCTAATGTTTTATAAGGCAAATCTTTAGGAACGGGTCATTGTAGCAATATGGTCTGTGAAGCTTAACTGATGATCCATCACAACTCCTTAGTTTCTCACTGTCCTGGAAGGAGTTATGGTTGACGAACCCAGCTGTATAGAGAAGTTGTGATGAAACAATGGGTAAGCTGGAACCACCAGCAGTTCTGTCTTAGTAAGGTTGAGCTGAAGGTGATAGTCATTTATCCAGATAGAAATGTCACTCAGACAGGCTGAAATGCGAGCAACTACCGTTGGGTCATCTGGTTGGAATGAGAAATAGAGTTGAATTTCATCAGCGTGTGCAAAATGAGTACTGAGAATTTTGAAGTTGCTCTTTCCAGTCGCAGGGCAGTCTCAGTTGAGTGACAGCTTTTGAAGCCAGATTGGTTGCTGTCCAGGAGGTTGTTCTGTACAAGAAACATAGAGAGCTGGTTGAACACAGCTCGTTCAAGTGTCTTTGCAATGAATGGAAGAAGGGATACCGGTCTGTAGTTTTCTAGAAGTGCTGGATTTAGAGATGGTTTCTTCAGCAATGGGCTTACCCGAGCCTGCTTAAATGCTGATGGGAATGTTCCAGAGTGAAGAGAGGAGTTGATAATGTGAGTAAGTGAAGTTATGACTGAAGAAGAAATCGCTTGAAGGAGGTGAGTGGGGATCGGATCAAGTGGACAAGTAGTAGGATGACTAGACAGGATGAGTTTGGAAACGTCCATCTCTGAGAGTGGAGAGAAGGAGGACAGAGAGTGTGCATTAGTCGTTGTGAAGTTATCCTCAGTCTGAATTTATTTTAAAAACACTTCATTATTTTGGTTTTGGCGACAAATTCAAAGATATTATACATATGCTTTATTCTGATATAAATAGTTGTGTGTCTTTGGGACATGGGTCTTGTAAAAGATTTAATATTGGAAGAGGAATAAGGCAAGGATGTGGAAGCTCTCCCTTGTTGTTTATAATGGTTGCAGAAATTTTTATTTAATTACATTTTTATTCTTAATTAAGAACAGCATGATAGAAGGTCTGAATTTGATGGGCAAACAAATAATTATAAATCAGTTGGCTGACGATACAACTTTGTTTCTTAAAAATTAATTCCAAATTCCCATAGCATTACAAGCTATCAATATTTTCTTAAAAGCCTCTGGACTTCAGTTAAACTAAAATAAATGTGAATTATTGCCATTAAAAGACCAATCCATGCAATCATTATATAACATAAAGGTAAAAAAAAGAAGTCAAATACTTGGGTATTGTGGTGACTAAAGACAAAACGATCTCTGAAAAACAAAACATAGAAGAAAATGTTGATAACTGCAAATCAGTTCTAAATAGATGGTTACAAAGAGATCTTTCCATTTTTTGGCAGAATATTGTTAACTAAAATGGACAGTTTATTTAGATTAATATACCCAGCTTACTCCCTTTTAATAGCACCCCATATAGTTAAAACTATCAACAAACTAAGTTTTGATTTCATATTGTAGCGTGAACCAGACAAATTAAAGATTCGATCGGGAGCCTGGTTGAAACATGAGCCGAATTCCACAGAAAGGCAGGATGTTGTAAATCAACTCCCAGCACCACAGTCTGGTAACCAACTCTTTCACAGAACAGCTTTCAACATTAACACCATTAGAACAATTATTGACAATTTCAATTCGAAGAATAGATTGTCTAATTTGGGGCAAGTAATCGAAGAGATGGACAGTCTGAGCCTCACATGTAAAGCCATGAGATTAAACAAGATCGTTGGATTGACTTCCCCCCACCTAGCAAAACCAGACTGAAATTCCTAAGGAGACCTGTTAACCCCTCTGGTCTCCACAGGACATATCCTTACTCCCCAGAATGGCACAGAGAATGCCTTCCAATGCATATATGCACCAAAATGAACTCAAAAAAGACTTCTAAATGGATATCAGTCCATTGCTCAACTCCATATCATACATGTAACCCCCACATTTGATTATAATGTTTCTAATCACTTATTGTGTATGTCTTTTTAAATAACTCTTGAATAACTTAAGGAATCATATTCATGTTTAGTATGTGTGTGTTCGAATATTCTTGCTTGAAACGTTTCTGACCATCAGTTATTTGTCAAATGTATCATATTTTTGTTATAGGAATCATGTCCAAATTATACCCTGCAAGAGCGGGAAAATTCGGACCACGAGCTTGATAAGATAACATATGATTTATGAATGGGTGGGACAAACATCGGAACACCCTGAGAAAAGACAATATCTAATTGGTCAAGACAACATTTGAGGTGTGGCCAAAAGGGCAGTTTAAATACTCAGGACACCATCAAATTTTGCTTTTAGCTTTGCTTGTAGTTTAAGCTTTTAGTCATGCTTTTAGCTTTGAGCTTGCGTTTAGCTTTTGCTATCAGTCATGCCGGCTTTTAGCCTGCTTTAAGTCATGCTTTGTCATCACTTTTAGCGTTCTTCGAGCGCCGTTACAGCGTGCTTCGGCCTGCACGCCTGCTGCTACTTAGCCACGATGAGAAGAAACACCACCTAGTCTCGTCAAACTTTACTTCTGTTCTTTTCCTTTGGTTTCTTTTCTTTTCCGTTTGAGAGTTTCGTGTTCTGAGTTAAGTTTTGTAACGCCGTGTCTCTGAGTCTGACCTCGAGTGCCCGTCTGAAACTTCAACCAGCCCACAACTCTGCATCGTCAGCCAACGCCCAACCATGGGCTTCCCAAGATGTCACTTCAACGACTACTGAACTTCCAGCCAATCAGCAACCTCGGGAAACCCCCTTTTCAGCGACAACAAAGGGAACCCCGTTAAACAGGCAACGCAAGTAACCTCCAGACTCACATCTGTACTGGTGTTATCTAATATAATTTTAACCTCATTGAGGAACTCAGTGCGAGGGTTAAATAAGTGATTGATGGTTGTTAATGTCTATGCAATTTCACGTATTGCTGTAAACTTGGGATTTCACATTTTCATTCTCTTAAACTCACTCTTTCCTAACGTTCTATCCTCCTGCAACTTGTGTGAATGTGTGAGTGCGTGTGCTTATGTGTTAGATTAGTTTATATGTCTTAGATTTATCTAATAAAGCCTTATTTATATTGAAAAGAGAAGTATCTTGTGTTTTGTGTTCACAAGTTAATGTCTTAAACTGCCGATCTTGTTACTGTGCTAATTAATAGTGTTTTCACTATACTTTGGATATTAATATCCAGCGCAGATTTGATGTTAAACGGCTCGTTCAGTGAATCGCTGGCCGTTTCAGTGATCAGCCGTGAAACAGTGATTCTGTTCAAATTCCCTTTAAAATCTTAAATGATTCCCTTTGAGCTAAATTGACCTGTTTCCCTTACAATATGGTGGAATAAATGTCATTATATAGCCAAGCAGGATTTAATTAGAACTTATGAGGATGGAGGTGGTAATGCAATAGATTTTGATTGTATGAATGGCATGTTGAAAATTAGATGGTTGGAAAACTATATTCAAAACCAAAATTCATTGTGGTATTATATTCCCAATCAGATTTTTGAAAAAGTAGGCGGCATTAGTTTTCTTCTAAAATGTGATTTTGAGAAACTTCCTATGAAACTTTCAGATTTCCACCAACAGGTCCTTCTGTATTGGAAACTAATATTCAAGCATAATTTCACACCACACAATACACCAATTTGGAATAATAGGTATATATTGGTAAACAGAAAATCTCTTTTTATTCCAGAATGGTTCTCTAAAGGTGTCTGGGCTATTGCCCACTTCATGGATATGGAAGGAAATGTTTTACAACATGTTGATTTCTGTGACAAATTTCAAATTAGATGTACCCAAAAGAAGTTTAAACAGATTGTGAAAGCTCTCCCAATATCACTTGTAGCTATAATTAAGTAGGATATAATATATTATATATAATAATAAGACAACTTAACAATAATGGTATTAGTTTGCAGAATTACAAATGTAACAACAAGTTTATAAGGAACTGTTTACTTAACTGCCAAACAAGCTCTCTCAAAAGAGTTTTTATTCTCAAAGACATTAGTAAGGAGATAATAAAAAAGATTAGAGGTAATTACTTAAAATTCCCAGTCCCGCCAAAGACGAAAGAAATGCAGTTTAAAATTAAAAATAGGATTTATCCAATGATTTCTTAAAACAGAGATTTAAAATAGATGTAGGAAACTGTAACTTCTGTGAAAATGAACCCGAAGATTTGGATCGTCTTTTCTGTTTGTGTGAAGTTGTACAAAGGTTCTGGCTGGACCTTCAACAATTGTTCATCTCCAAAGGAATTCAGATGATGAATCTAACAATTAATGATATAAAATTTGGTATTTTTCGAAATGATCACATTGATTTTGGCATTAACAATGTAATTTTGTTAAGTAAACATTTTATACAGAAATGTCGTTTTATCAAGACAATTCCTAACATTACTCATTGGAGGAATGAGTTTAAACTTTATTATAACTCTTTATTATGGATTAATAACAAGAATGCAGTGAAACTAGCTTCTTTTATAAACAATCTTATTGAATAATTGCCCTTTTGATTCATTTTCTTTTGATTATGTAAATGCCATCTTTGTCATTTATAACATGCCCCATGTTCTTCTGTTCTTTTATGTATTTATTTTCTAAGATGTGCACTGTAGATTCGTAGTAAGATTTTCACATTGTACCTGATTTGTTTGTATTTGCTTCGTTAATTCAATTAAAAAAATAAAAATAATTGGATCTGACCCAGATGGCAACGAGTACTAGTCAATTGGCAGAGCAGGGCAATCTGTTTTTTTTTTTCTGGTTAGGAAAACGTCATCAGTGAGTGACGTAAATTTTAAATGAATGCGCGACTGATGGTGACTGACTGGACTGTAGGAGAGTTTTTTGGAGGAACAAATGCCTGGGACAAAGTGGGCGAAATACGGGAAGAAATATAACGAAGACTGGGAGAAAGAAAAAGGAGTAAAAGAATGGATTCAACCCGTCGTGGGGGACGACTCAAAAGCACTGTGCAGAGTATGTAAGTGTGAAATACGTGCACACCATGCGGACCTCGTACAACATGCACAGAGAAACATAAAAAAAATGCAGCACCCTTCTCCTCAATGAGGCTTACATCCTTGCAATAATAAATAAAGAATTTGTGAATTCAGGATTATATTTATTTGTGTGTGCAAATTTTAATTATCAGATGTTTACTGTGTATATAATGTACTTGATACATCAGTCTATATTTGATATCCCATCAGTTGTCTAATGTTAAATAATGTTAAAAGGTAGTTTAACTCCCTCTTGTGGTCATTGTCCTGAAGCTCGGGGGGATAAAATAAATAAACTGTACCGTGTCTGCAGTTTTGTAAAACTGTGCACAGTTTACCAATCTGTCCACATGGATGTAAACTGACAATCTGTACCCACAGTTTAAAATCCGTCCCCACGGATTGTAAAACCGTGCACACAGTTTATTTATTTTTCTCTTCCCGGAACCTAGGGGGGCTCTGTAGAAAAAGTCGCTTGTTTTAGGCTTGTTTTCACAGGCCTGGTTGCTTATTTGTCTCGCGAGATGTGGCAACACTGCCCGGAATTCGCTGCACTGGCGCTGCAGTCTGCAGAAGAGCGAGCGAGGTTGTGTACTGGGTAAGATAACTAACTTTACATCTTAAACTCAGTGACAAGTCAACTTAATTATTATTTTTTTTTATTTACTTAATTATTCACTTTGTGGTGTTTATCTGTGCTGCTGCATGACGAATCACATCCTCCTCACTGTAAAAATAAATAAATAAAATCATATACATGTATATAAAAACAATAAAGCTAAATTTTCAGCATTATTACTCCAGTCTTAAGTGTCACAATACAACAATATGCTTTTTTTTTTGATCAACAAGCATTATTATTGATGTTGAAAACAGTTTGATGAATAGAAAGTTCAAATGAACATCATTTATCTGAAATAGAAAGAATTTGTAATAATATACACTACTGTTCAAATGTTTGGGGTAGGTAAGACTTTTTTGGGGGGGGAAAGAAATCAAATAATATTTTTATTCAGCAAGGATGCATTAAATTGATCAAAAAGGACAGTAAAGACATTTATACTGTTATAAACAGTTTTTACTCCAGATAAATTTCTATTCATCAAAGAATCCCCCCCAAAAAAAATTTCAACATTGACAATAATAAATATTTTTTGAGCAACAAATCAGCATATTAGAATGCTTTCTTAGTGATCATGTGATATTGAAGACTGGAGTAATGATGCTGAAAATGCAGCTTTGATCACAGGAATAAGTTACATTTTTAACATGTATTCAAATAGAAAACAGTTATGGTAATATTTCACAATAATACTGTTTTACTGCAGCTTTGATAAGCAGAAAAATTTGTCAAAAAACATAAAAAAAAACCTTAATGTTTCCAAACAACTGTGTGTGTGTGTGTGTGTGTATACACATTTCGTATGATCTTTTTATGACCTTTGCAATGTACTGTTTTGAACTAATGTAATGAATAGGGCTGGGAATCACTGGGTACTTCACGATAAGATACGATACATTGCTCACGATACGATAATATCACAATATGGCGATAATCAATATATTATCAGTAATAACTCACAATATATCATGTTTTAAGAAATAAAAAGTTTTTTTTTTTTTTATTAGTAAAATGAGTCTCCATTTATTTATTTTTGGATGAAACAATAACAAAAACAACTTGTGACTTAGTTGCAACAAAACAGTCACAGACACTATTTTAGTGTAACATTGCTGCAATCAGTAGTAATACTATGTCTTCGACAAACGGTGACACCATTTGGGTGCAAAATAGCTGTAAGGCTGAGGACAGATTCAGTGTAAACAATACTATATGATTGTCCTTCATAAACATAAACATTGACACTATTAAGTGCAAGAAACATAAACCTTTGGGCTACTGCTTTCAAATAAAAAATAAAATAAATATATCAGGGATAAAGTACATCTAAAATGTACCTAACTTAAAGTGCATCCAAAAATAAACATTTTTTAGAACAAAATAGAAAACAGCTTCATGTGATGTGTTTTATATGTTCATATTTTTCTTGAGAAAGAGGAGTTGGTCAGCATGTTCAGGAGTGAGTGAACTTCTTTGGGCACTGATGATATCTCCTGCAGTTGAAAAGACCCTCTCAGCTGCTACACTGGTCCCAGGAATACACAAATGCATATGGGCCAGCTTGGAAAGGAGAGGGAACACATGTTGCTGAGATTTCTACCACAGCAGTGGATCTTCATTGAGAGGCAGAGAAGGAGCATCTTGATATTGTTTTATCTCCTTCTCTGCAATTGAGGTTGCTGATGTAGAGACATAAGAGGTCTTCTTGAAGGTCTGACCAAGAAGATCAACAAGTGCAAGTACTTTCTTTTCTTTTCTGTGCAGGTCTCCTCTTCCTCTAAATCCCCCTGAACATCACCACAAGGCACTGGATCATCCTCTTTTAAAGCTGCAGCTTTTGACTGTAGTTTTGCATAAGTGTCTTGCACTTCTTCAGGTGACAGAAATAAAAGGGATTTAAATCTAGGGTCCAGGGCTGAGGACATGCGTAGGAGATCTTTTTCCACCTCTGATTGATATCTCTTTGAAAGGTCTTGATTGATGGCTCCCTTAATCTCTCGAACCAGAGGGGAATCTTCTTCAGTGCTGGTTGTGTCTCGCAGCAGTTGGGCATGAAGAGGAGCAACCGCTGAAATGGTGGGATTCTTTTCCTCACACATGATATTTGTTGCCACAAGCATTGGTCTAAATGCTTCCACCATCTCTTCAGCACTTGAGATGTCATTCTCTGTCAGAGCACAGTCAGTCACATTCTTTCTCACCTTAAGAAAAAAAAAAGAAAAGAAAAAAGGCAAAATACAATTTATTAATAAAATGTATATAATTATTGTTCTTTATTTTAAAGCAAATAAAGCATGAACTGTATGATGTAATCTAATGTTTTTATTTGGAGTTTATATATACAGTATATACCTTTTTAATATGTATAAAGTATTTATTCATTGTTTATTCATTGTATCAAGCAAGTTTATATCATATGAATTAGTATTTATTTACAAACTTATTAATTGTATACGATAAATTATTTACATTTATTACACCTATAGATTACAACTTCTACATTGCAAACTTTTCTTACCTCTGGTGATAAGAGGGCAGCACAGACAGCTGGCTGTTGCTCAAGAAACCTGCAGATCATCTCATAGGCACTATTCCAACGAACAGGCATGTCCGTGATGAGCTTGTGAAGGGGGAGGCCATGGAGTTCCTGGTTTCTTTTCAGTGCTTCTGCTCCAGTTGTGCTTCGATGAAAGAATGTTGAGATCCTCCTAACTTTGACAAGTACCTTGGTAACAGCAGCTATTTTCAGCACACATTGGGATGCAAGATTTAAAACATGAGCAAAACCTCTAACATGTTGGTATCCTGTTACGTCCATTGCTACACGCATGTTTGATGCATTGTCGGTGACAACCACTGGCTTCTTAGCGTCAAGATTCCACTCCCCCACTGCGTCTTTCAGTACATCGGCAATGTGTGTCCCAGTGTGCGTTTCGTGCATTGCTCGGGTTGGCAGGACATATTACTTAATTTCCCAGTCTTCGTTTATAAAATGTACAGTGACCGTTATGTAGGACTCTGTGGCTCTCGATGTCCATCCGTCACACGTGAGCCCCACTCTTTCTGCCGACTCGAGTGCCGACTCAACTTTAGCCCTGGTCTGGTCATAAAGTGCAGGAATCATTTTTTCAGCAAAATATTTCCGAGAGGGAATATCAAAGCGTGGCTCTAAGTTATTCATTAAAAAGCAGAACCCTTCGTTCTCCACCTCGCTGTACGGACGGAGCCCTTTACACCTTTATGTAAACAGCGACCCCATTAGTGATTGACTTTGCCCTAGCAGAACAAGGTGGTAGCTTTGCCTGGAAAAGGGTGTTTACGCCGGGGTGTGTCGGCTTTGAGCCAGCACCAACCACGGCTTTCTCACAGAGCTCCGGGTGATGGCGCGTGAGGTGGCTGTCAGGGGCGTAGCACCAAATTTTGGGCCCTGGGTACAAACCATCTTGCTGGGCCCCCGTACCAAATACCATAGTGATACCAATGGCCTAAGTCTCTCATTTTCTTCTCTTTCCTCTTCAGCTCTGTCCTCCTGCTCCTGACTACCTTCATCACATTCTTCACTTTCCCTCTCATCACTTATATGAATATCAACCTCATCTTCTATTTCTGCCTCTGCTACAAGAGGAAATAAGCAAAATGGGTACATTGTTATTGTACACATTTAAACTAATTAGTAATTACAGTTTAAAGGGATAGTCATCATTCTGTCATCATTTACTCTCCCTCAAGTTGTTCCAAACCTGTATGACTTTCTTTCTTCTGCTGAACACAAAAGAAGATATTTTGAAGAAAGTCGGTAACCAAACGACTGATGCAACTGTTTAATTACCAACCTTCTTTAAAATATCTTCTTTTGTGTTTAGCAGAAGAAAGGAAAATCATACAGGTTTGGAACAACTTGAGGGAGAGTAAATGATGACAGAATTTTCATTTTTGGGTGAACTATCCCTTTAGAGTTTAAATGTGTACAATAACAATGTACCTATTTTGCCTTATTTCCTCTTAACATTTAAGCTCACCTTGTCTCACTGTCACTGCTTTCACCAGGCCATGATGAGGGGCCTGCTGCTGCAGGGTCTGAAACTGAAATATATGGCTTCAAATGGTGGCTAAAATATCCTTTATTGTCACAATACCTTTTTTAAAGTGTAGGCTAAGTACAAGTTAATTGCTGATTATTTGTCTGTTTAAAATAAATGCAGACTATAGAATCACAGGGTACACTAACCGCCAATCTAGACATTCAGTCTTTGAATTACGTTTTAAAATACTGTAAGTCATTTTCAATCATTAAGATGTGCATTAAACTGAGAACAATCCTGTACTTAATGTAAGAGCGTGCGCGAAATTATTTGCATAACAATGCGGTAAAATAGGCGCTAACGATCTGTGTTTTCGCGGGTGTTAGATTTTGACAATGGAGGGAAATATACAGTGTTTTCATGTAAACTTCTGACTCTGGGGAGAACTGCAGCAGAAGAGGAGACCAGCTGCGCAGCTGCCTGGAGTGGCAGTGTGTTGAGCTCCCAGCTCCGCCTCCGTCTTCTCACTCCCTGTTATTTACCCAGAAATATTGTTTGCTCGCTATGAAGGATGTGATACTATAAATTATTGGTATATTATTCAAATAGAGTACGAACATAAATGTATGCTATTCTACCTGGAGTAGATATTTATGTTAAAACAATGTCAATGCTCGATGATGCATTTGGAGCTCACCTTTCTTTTCAAAAATCTGAGTGAGCAACTGCTTGCCCTCATTTGCCTTTCTCTCTTTAATCTTCTTTTCTTTTCGTTTTTGAGCCCCGATTTTCCTTTCTTAAGGAAAGACATGACTCTTCCCCTGTCTTCCTAGTTCATATCACGGCTGACTCCAGCTCCTGTCTCATTAACTGATTCAATTTCACCGCAGGTCCGCAGCAGAAGCACCTGACCTGCGGGTCGTACCATTTACATTGATTCGAGAGGGGTGGTGGGGCCCTGCACAGCATGAAAATTACTTTTTTTTTTTTTTATACCAAACCAGTGCCTAACTACAAGTTTAGTTTTGCACAGGAATTTTTTTATTTGTACATAAATGCTATACAAATGTTAGTGCATGTATATGTATGTATAGAAAACTGACTTCTAAGCCCCCCCCCCCCCCCCCCTGCCTCGGGCCCTGGGGCCCGGCTGAGCAGCCAGCTCTCTCTATCTCTCTCTCACACACACACACACATTCACACTCAAACCTTCTTGCATTTAACTCAGGATGTAAGGAGTTATAAATGTGTACGATATATTCCTGTGTGTTTGTATGTTTCCCAGCTCATATTAGCATAGTTATGATTCTCTAGTCATATTAGTTGACCTCATAGTGCCTATATTCAAGCATAAGAATGTATCTTTATGTTTCTATCTGTCTTGCATATCTTTCTTGGTACCTAATTAAACCTCTCGGTTTGCCTTAGCTAAATATCTCTACTATGTGAGCCTAAAATGCATCATACTATTTGTACCATAGTTTGAGTTACCAGATAACCAGTTAATCACTCCATTAATAAAATATGCAAATCAGGTGTCATTGAGACAGAGAATCACTTTCCCGCTGAAACGACATGCCTTGTTATTGGTCAATCCAACCAAAAGGGGTGTTACTGGGAAACCAGATAAAACCTCTTCCACACCCAAAAGGCGTCTCTCTTAACTCTTCTTAACTTGCGGTTCCCTGGAGACACCCCTCACCTTAGACACCTCGTGACTCCCCTTCCGGGGAGTCAGATCTTCTGGCAGTTTTCAGCAACTTTGTTGATTCACTTCAGAGCAGTCAACCCATGGATGAAATGACGAAGGTTTCACCCCTAACAGGATTCAACAGGAATCTACGCATTATACATGCAACGGGACAATTTACTCAGCAACTACAGAACCAATGCAAGTAACCGCTTGTTAACTATTTAGATGCGCTTCTAGGCTTTGACCCCTTTTAATTAAGGTGATGAGATTCTTTGATGGTTCTTCATATTAGCCCGGTCCTGTCAACACTGCACTGGCTCCCTATCAAACATCGTATAGATTTTAAAATCTTGCTTATTACTTATAAAGCCCTGAATGGTTTAGCACCTCAGTATTTGAACGAGCTCTTGTTACATTATAGTCCTCCACGTCCGCTCCGTTCTCAAAAACTCTGGCAATTTGATAATACCTAGAATATCAAAGTCAACTGTGGGCGGCAGATCCTTCTCCTATTTAGCGCCCAAACTCTGGAATAACCTACCTAACATTGTTCGGGAGGCAGACACACTCTTGCAGTTTAAATCTAGATTAAAGACCCATCTCTTTAACCTGGTTACACATAACATACTAATACACTTCTAATATCCAAATCCGTTAAAGGATTTTTAGGCTGCATTAATTAGGTAAACCGGAACCGGGAACACTTCCCATAACACCCGATGTACTTGCTACATCGTTAGAAGAATGGCATCTACGCTCATATTAGTCTGTTTCTCTCTTATTCCGAGGTCACCGTGCCCACCAGATCCAGTCTGTATCCAAGTCAGATGGTCACTGCAGTCACCCGGATCCAGTAAGTATCCAGCCCAGATGGTGGATCAGCACCTAGAAAGGACCTCTACAGCCCTGAAAGACAGCGGAGACCAGGACTAGAGCCCCAGAGACGGATCCCCTGTAAAGACCTTGTCTCAAACGACCACCGGGACAAGACCACAGGAAACAGATGATTCTTCTGCACAATCTGACTTTGCTGCAGCCTGGAATTGAACTGCTGGTTTCGTCTGGTCAGAGGAGAACTGGCCCCCCAACTGAGCCTGGTTTCTCCCAAGGTTTTTTTCTCCATTCTCTAACTGATGGAGTTTTGGTTCCTTGCCGCTGTCGCCTCTGGCTTGCTTAGTTGGGGACACTTCATTTACAGCGATATCGTTGACTTGATTGCAAATTATTGCACAGATACTATTTAAACTGAACTGAGCTGCATGATGACATCACTGAATTCAATGATGAACTGCCTTTAACTGTCATTTTGCATTATTGACACACTGTTTTCCTAATTAATGTTCAGTTGCTTTGACGCAATCTTTTTTGTTTAAAGCGCTATATAAATAAATATGAGTTGACTTGACTTGACTTAACAGGTTGTGATTTAGTTTATGAGTAAATACTGCCATGACTCTCCACTCTCTTGCGTGTGAGCGCTCGCTCTCTCTCTCTCTCTCTCTCTCTCTCTCTCTCTCTCTCTCTCTCTATCCATGCCTTTCTTGTGTTGGCATCTATGTTTAATGTGTGTAAATTTGTGTCTAGTCAGATGTTGCATGTTCCCCTGTAGTGTAGTTTAATAAACATCCATATGTATTCAAACTTGGTTGTCTGTGTTTGGTGCTCACAGGACGAGGTCACTTTAACGTTCCGGTTTCGTTACATGCTCTGAGAGCAATGTATTAGTAGTAAAATTATTTTTCGTGGCCAGAGAAATTATTTTACTTAGAGTCAATAAACGATTAACACTGCGGACGAATAAATCATTTTATTGTACTATTAATGATATAATGCTGCAAGTAATTCCTGAAGATGAATGTAGTTAATAATAACCCGTTATGATTAATTATGTACATCTCAGTTTGAGCTAATTTGTTACATTATTGGTGGAGAATTTAGGGCAACGTTTTAAACCTAGTTCTGTGAGCAGACTCAGTAACCGTGGTGTGTTTCTTATGCATTTTCATTCAAAACAAGACTACTATCCAAACGCGTGTTTTTGTGAATGAATGTGTAGGCTATACACGCCCACGTTCCGAGCCTTAACAGTTCCTGAGTTCCTCACTGAGAAACCAGCCACTGTTAATGACTTAAGTTAACTGCAGTTTATCAAATTTGACCCTGTAAAACGGCTAAACCTTTTATAGTGTGTCTCAATGCAATTTTAACCGCCTAAATTGAGCGAAGAAACCCTCTTTTAGCGTGAAGAAGATAGTGAACGATGTTCCTTGCGTATCTTAAAAATTAAGGCCTTAAGTTATGTATAGCTAGATTAATGCCATACAACTAGACTATTACTCCCGTGGGTTAAACCATTAGCATAGCTAACTAATGTGTGCCCTCTCGCCCGTTCACGGAGCAAAATTAATCTTAGATTACTGCAGGTCAGTGTTGGATTAATGATAACGGGGAGTCTTAAAATCTCAATCAGAATTGTTGCAACAACTGCATAAGTCCCATTTATCTGGCGAAGAAATCCCAGAGGCAGCATGTATAAATAGTTTTATACTAAATTTATCTGATATTGGGTGAAGAAACCCCCACTTTCAGTTTTAAATGCATAAGTCTTAAGTCTGATGAAGAAACCTCAGATTAGCTGCATGAATTGAACTGGATGGCGAAGAAATCCCACTGGCAGTGATATTAAAACTGGGCGACGAAGAAATCTCGCTGCAGTATATTTGCTTTTATTAGTGATTTGAGTGATGTTCCTCATCTCCCTAAATTAAAGCTTTCCTTTAACCATCGCATATCATTGTAGTCATTGAAGTGATGCAATTGAATAGCAAAGAAATGGTTTAATTCTAGTCTAGCTAACTAGTAACTTGCCATTGTCTGTGAAGTGAATGTGCTGTTTTGATTTGTGAATTGTTATATGCGATACGTCATAACTGACGGTGCGTGAGTTTCCCATGCAGATTTACAACAGTGCAAGTTCTGCTCCACTTGCAAGTGTTGTAAGCTTGCATCGGTCTCTTAGCAACATCTGATCTTTTATTCTCCTAGAGCTATTAGGACATTTTAATTCATTTTAATTTTAACTTTACCTTATTTTTAGTTATTTGACCATCACCATCTTCCCTCTCGTTGTAGGTTAGAGCAGTTCTAGCAACTGTTGTCCTCTTAATGAGTGGTACAGGTTTTAGTAGCCTAATTTCCTGTCTATTACCTTCCTTACACCAGGCCCCTGAGTCGACTAGAAACACTTCTTATTGTTTCGGTTTATTACCTTGAGGTGTTTGATGTGTCCCTGCTAGCACAGCTTACAGTCTCCCTAGGTTTTATGACCATGCTGCATTACTTTAACAAGTGATAACTGCTTAATCATATCTCCTAAACTAAATAAGGAAAGCCCTCCCTCTGTCTCTTCCTGATTTTATTTCAGTTTGTTTAGTTGATACCTTCATAGTGACTGAACCTGTCTGAACCATCAGAGAATATCTGGGAATAATGTTGATAAACTGAATAGTCTAAGTCAGGGGTTCCCAAACTTTTAAGCCCGCGACCCCCATGATAAATGCGCTGCTGCCCAGTGACACCCCCGCACCCCCCCCCCAGTCCCCATCCCCACCACCACCAGCCCCCCCAACACCACCACCTCAACAACCCCTTTTTTTGGAGCCTTTAACTTTAGCAAACAGCGGGATACGTTGTGTTGCTGCGCGTGATGTACGTACGTAACTTGATTGTGATTGACGCTGATGTAATCTCATAATGTCTGGGACAAAATTACAAATTGAATTAAAATATATATATATATTATATATTTTTTATTTGTATCAGACTTTTCTGCAAACACCATTTAACAATTATTGAATTAACCCTTTCACACGTAAGTTTAAAATATTCTGGCTGACCCCCCAGCGTGAGTTTTTCAAGGCGATCGTTATTTAGATGTGTCACTTTATGGTTTCCATGGTGACGCGTCATTGCTTGTCACGTGACACACCACAGAAACAACAGAGCTGAATGAATGATGATCTGCTTTTATGTCATTTTTCCTTTTTTATTCAAAATATTCACAAATTTGTTAGATATGGCATGAAATATCTGATATTCCGATTTTCAAATATATGCAAGTGGAAGTGTTTTGTTGTTTAAACACCTTTATAACGATCGCGTTAGTTGAGCTGTATGCGCGATGGGCGCCGCCATCTTAGTTTGTGCCGCAGACGCAGTTCAGAGAATCGGATCTGTTGGATTTACAACACGTGAATTCATCCACTTCTCCCGAAATACATAAAAGTAAGTGGATGGTGAACTGGGAGAATAATAGAGTAAACTTTAAAGTTACTTACACAATGTGTATCTGATATGCATAAAACGTGTCTAATTATAATGGAAAGGATTATTATTGCCTCGTCCTTTGACATCAGTGTGTATTTTACAAACTCTAAATGTATTGTTTTTTTTTAGTACGTATATGTCTGAAACCTAAAATAAACATTATGTGGTTGAAAACACTGAAAAGTTCTGATGACAGCTCTGAGCGCGCCTGTCTCTGGCTCAGCGCCAGCCAACGCGCGAGAGCACATTTGAATTTCACGTCATACACTGACCGGTCACCGCAGTCTAGGCTGGTCCCTGGAGTGTACGATCACACCGGTCAGTGTATGACGTGAAATTCAAATGTGCTCTTGCGCGTTGGCTGGCGCTGAGCCAGAGACAGGCGCGCTCAGAGCTGTCATCAGAACTTTTCAGTGTTTTCAACCACATAATGTTTATTTTAGGTTTCAGACATATACGTACTAAAAAAAACAATACATTTAGAGTTTGTAAAATACACACTGATGTCAAAGGACGAGGCAATAATAATCCTGTGATCGTACGTGCGAAAGGGTTAAATTAATTGCTATAGGGCCTATATATATAAATATATAGGGCCTATATATTTTTTCCACTTTTTTTATAGAAATCATCTTGCAACCCCTGCGCCGGGGTCCCGCGACCCCGACTTTGGGAACCACTGGTCTAAGTCATTAAATGACCCCCTAGGTTCTCACCCATCAACTGTGTTACTCATAATTTTCAGGTGCTCACTCAGACCAATCATCCGCTCCTGTTTTATCAGCCACGATATCTACGCATTTAGTGTGCATCACTAACTGATAACACTAGTTAACCATGCAACACATAGCCAAACATTTTAGCTCACTAAATCTGTGCATACTTGCATTGGCTTTCTGTGTTTTTCCCGCTCCACCTGTCTTACACCTGTGTCCAGATCATCCAGCCCTGCCACCCACCTCATCAGCCAGCAACCTCTGACTGAGCGCTGCAACGGATGCCACCCCTGGTCCGGGACTGCTCCTGATCTGTGGCACCTGAGCGAAACGGCTGGACGACAACCTGAACTTTTGCTCACAGCCGCTTCATCCAGTTAAAGAAAATGGAAAATGCCCACAAGGAGGCCAGAGGACTGGAAGCATGCGCAGAACTGCCAGACCAACTGGATCAGCAAGTGACAGCGGATGAAGAGGACAAGGAGCTACAGGAGGAAGTGGAAAGCTTCAAGAGGCCTTTACAAAACCTGCACAGACACTGAGCATAGAAAGCAGCTGGGATAGAATCCAGAGAGGCTCCAACAGGCTGAAGCTCTCTTAAGTAATGAGCTCCAGGCGAATCGAAACAACGCCTGTGAATGCCACCTGCAAGCATCCCAAGCTGAAACCCAAGTCCTTGGCTCAGCAACAAGACAACCCAATCACCAATCGGGTAAAGTCAAACAAAGCCAAGGTGACCTCAGTGTCACGAATGAACTGAAATATGCTTGCAGACCACAAGGTGAACAGACGGGAAAAACACTACACAAAATTTTCCCTGACAAAGCAGGCCCAGGCCCCCCAGCCAAGAGTCCAAACCTGCGAGGGGGGGGGGAGCCCACTGTTCACACTTCACACATCCCCAGCCAGCAACCACAGGGGGGGGGTGGGGCAGGGTCCCTTCCAGAGGATCACTGCAGACACACACACCACGTGGACCCGCATACCCCAACAAGCTGGCCAGAGACATTACAACTGTCGACCTAAATACTGCAAAAGGCCACAACACTTGCCTACTTGCAAAACGGGGACTTTTATGTTTGAACTCTGCCAATGTGACCACACAAGACAGACTATCTGCTCAGGATCACCCCCAGCCTCGAGGCACACAGCATCCTGTACCAGCAGACTGAAACTGTCAAAGCGTATTACAAAAACTACAACTACGAGTCTACTACAACGAGTCTACGGCAGATGACAGAACAGGCAACAAGGGAGGAAGGTTTCAACTCCAGAACCTTACCTCCACCCGAAGTCTGCAGTACGTTGGCCTACAGAGAACACAGTGCTGCCTCCATAGAGACTGTTAATATCCTGCCTATCTCTGCACAGTACCAGTACTGACTCTGGAGAGCACATGAGCCAGCATGAAAAGATCCTGAGCACATTAAAGGAACTGATCCTGAGAGTGGCCTCACCAGCAGGACAAACATGATCAGACCAGCAGTCCTTTTAACTATGAGCGGCATGAGAAACAAACAACCTACCAGAATGCCCTCCTACTAAGAGAAATGCCCAAGTCTCAGCCAACAGTCTCTCGCCACATCCATCCTAAAGCCAGACAGCACATCAGCAGATGGCTGACCACCCACTACAGGCCAAAATACACGCATGGCCAACTCCACTGCATCTGACCATCAGCTCCATGAGACTGTACACCCCATGTACACAACACAACTGGACTTGGAGCATTCATAGAATTGGGCTCAAGTGTGGGAATGTCACCTTTCCAGCCACCCAACTCGTCTAAAGAGCACTGCCAGGTTACAAAGATCACCCTTGACATCTCAGCTGGTCTCAGACCAGCCCACGACTCAGATCCTTGCTAACCAGCCACTGACCACAGGGCCAGCCATTCCATCACCAAGTAATGGCATCACCCAGCCACTTCAGCTGATGGCTGCACATCCAGGATGATCCAACACCTGTCAGCATACCGGTCACCACACAAACCTGGTATCAAGACTCCTGAGGAAACCCCATTGAAAAGGGGGGCAACCAGGAAACAGAATGTTGGAAAACAAGGTGAGACTTGGAGCTCCGGTGACACTGAAGTAAACCCAACTTTTAGGTCACCTCTAACTCTTTGATAGACCCCACGTTGAAGCTCAGAAACAGAACTGAACTTTTAATGCCCCAAAGGTGTGCATCGAACATGCAGTCATACATGTATACCACCTTCTCATTGATAAAGAGCTGCTGGATCACATTGACCCTTTGGTGAACTTGAGACAGCCGAAACTCAAGGCTGAAGTGCAAAACCCCTGCCACTTCAGTCAGTTCACCCAGACAGACTGTCAGGTCACCAAGGTCACGAGAAAATCTCACAGCCAGCCATGAGAATATGGCCTTGAGCCTCACACCAGACCTGCCTTCACAAGCAAGTGCATGAGCTTCCCTATGAGGTCTTGTTGTCAAACATGGTGACTGTCAAGGACACCTGCGTTTTAACCTGAAGTTAAATAACTGAAGATCAACCTGCTACTTCCTGTTTCTTGCAGACATCGCAACCCCCTTGAGAAGCCCTGTCAAGTGCGAGAACTTTCTGCCAAGACCTTACCAGACATTTACTCTTGTGAACATATAAGACTGCAGTCCCAGCATATACAAAAAGGGGTCGCTGTTCAGCTCAACAGACAGTGTGGCCAAACCCTCAACCACACACCTTCAAGGGAATGGAGGGAACCCAGCCCCACTTTGAGCAACACCCCCTTTTCTGAAGAGACAACTGCCAGTGCTAAAGCTGCTCTTCACAAGAGACAATGATGCATAGCTAAAGCTAACTATGTGGACTGACTCAAAACCACCTAACTTCAAACTCAAGTGGCATCTGCATTCTTTGCCATACCTGATTTACCCTCATCCCAAGGAGTTTCATCTGACAGCTGGATTCACCAACTACTGCCTTGGTGTTGGTCTAGAACTAAAGGTAGTGCCCACTTCAGCAAAACACTGCTCCCGCCAGAGCACAAACTATTCAGATGACAAAAAGAGCCTGCTCTGCACTTCCTGAACCATCCAGTGATTCTCCAGTCACAGCAGAACCTGGAAAGTGATCACAGAGATGTGCCTCCATACAGAGGACCAACGCTCCAAAGCCACATGGTCATTGGCCCTTTAAGGACGCAATGTTGAGACACGGTGTGCCCAGAACAGGTGTTTTGTTGGTTAACAGCAAACGTCTCCCACAGCAACACTGCTAGCTGGACTTCCAGTCATCAAAGTACCAGTGACAGCCATCCTGATCGTCCTTCAAATCGCATCAGAAAACTGATTTACAGACTAAAAGATATTGTCAATGTTGGATTTTGGCAAGGAAACATTCAGATACACACACCAGTTATGGTAGCACGACAGTAACCCACACTGAAAAAAATAATATGCTATTTACTTAAAAATATAGTACATCATTTTTGCATCCCTTTTCTTAAGTAAATTTAACATGGAATTTTAAGCAGTGTTACCTTAAAATCTGTAGTCGACAATACTTAAATATTTGAGTATCCCAATGAACAAATTTATTAGTTGGTGTAACACAATATTTTAAGTAGATTTTAATAATAAATTTAAGTTATTTCTACAATAAAAGTCTTGCTTACACCATTATAAAATTTAAACTCATTTAGATTGATAATTTTAAGTTTTTGTATTTTAAAATACCTAGGTACTGCTCAATACTTAAATTAGTTATATATTACAAGTGAGTGGAAGACATGACAGACAACTGGTGAATATTAAATGACTTTATTTTTTACAAATGCAACTTAAAATCTCTTAAAACATTTTTAAAAATGACAACACAGATACAGTAAAATACAGATTACTGAACAGTAAGTATCAACATGCTTTTTTATATTTGTGGTGTTGTATGTGTGTGTGTGGTATAAAGCGTAATACTGTATGTTGTTTACACAATGTTTGAGGTGTTGTTTGCGTGTGTGTTTGAGTGCTGTGTATGTAATGTGTGGTGTTGTATGCTTTTTGACTTGCATGTGTGAGTTTTACAATGTTCTGTGGCATAAAAAATGCACTAAAGTTTGTATTGATTACTAACACACAATTCACAATTTTCTCACAACAATAAACACAACCTCAAAACTACACACCGACTTGTGCAAACTTCAAACTTCCAGGTCAAAATCAAACAGTTTAGTCAAATACATTTAGTCAAAATTCTCTTTTGTCAGACTCAAACTTTTTTCGCAGATGATACACAAACCTGCCAAATACTTGTGAGATCAATTCAAAACACTGTTACGAAAACCTCCTTTTGGGAAATAGGAATCCTTTTGCTAGTCAATGACTATAACAGTATACGATATAAATAGAAGGATGCAGATACAGTAAAATACAGCAATACACTTTAAGAAAAGTTTACTTTCATTACACTAGTGTAAAGCAGTCTTACAGTAAATGAAAAGCACTACGTAAAAAGCACTAGAAGAGAAAAGTTAAAAGACCAAACAACTGAATATACGGTAAACACATGTTGGGGTATACTGTCAGTTAAATATATTGTTTTAAATAAAGAATATAATATGGTTTTTGAAATATTTAAATGATAGATGATATGAATAGTAAAGACACTTTTAACATAAAATATATAAAATAGAATTACAGCCATTAGATGTAAATGTGGTCATTTTAAACTTTTTTGCTTTTAAATAGAGGTATTTTGGAACAGCTGAAAAGAGGCCCTGCAAAATGTCTTTTCTGTTCTGTGTCTGAAAATAGCATAGATATGTGTAAGGTTTCCGACCATAGCAAAGTCAAATAATTACTATTTCACGGCTAGATTTGCTCTATATGTGAAAACACCATTTGTGTTCACACACACTTTTTTTAAATGAAGCATAACATATCCTAATGCCAAGGCACAGTTCTCGAATTACATCTCTAGGATGTGTAAGGAGTGAAATTATTTCCTTATAAAATGAATTATTTGTGAAGCCAGATTTTCAGGAACTCTCGCAATGCAAATGCAGATGCACCAAAACAATGGGTTTTGATCTCCTCGTGGAGCCAAACAAACAGATAGGAAGATCTGGAAGAAAGACCTTTGCATTTCTTTGGTACCTTCACCCCTCCTTCCCCCCAGGGCACATGGTCCAGGTATCTAAAAGTTGTTACGCTCACATAAAACATTTACTATATCTTCAGGATTCATGCTTGTAAACTTGTCATGTTTGGTAGCATTTTAAAGGTCTTTGTGCGATTGATAAATTGGTCTCAGTTTCACAGTAGTCACTTGTATTATAAGAAAGATTGAAAACTTTTGTAGAATTGTGTTCTGCTGAGAAGGGTGTGTGTCCCCCTTTAGGGGTCTTTGAGAATGTTTATCTCCAGCCAGGTGTGACCCTGATGTGACCACGAAAACCTAAAAAAACCAAAAGGTCTTTTATGTTTTTACAGCTGATTTGAAGATTGTTTGTTGTCTGGTCTGAGTATTTAAGGGAAGTGACAAAACACTACTGGGCGATTTCTGTAGCCAGAAAGCCCGTAGTGTGGAGTGTATTTCATATGCTCCATAATATGTATCTTCCTGAAGTCAGGTATACTATTATGTAATTGTGTTAAACACATTGTGCCTACAGAGCACACTGTATAGTTGTTTGTGCTACTACATGTGCACATTGGCTAGTTAAGTTTATTCTCTAAAACACCTGAGTGCTTTGCTATGCATTTTAGACCATGTTTCTTAAATTAGGAGAACTGTTACATGTGTGACTATGTTAAATTTGTGTGCCTCCTGCATGGATCACTTGGCCGTTCCCAATATGGCTACAGTGTCTTTGTGCAGGAGCAAAGTTGCAACACAACTACAATGTGATTTACAATTACACTATCCTTTCTAAATTGGCTTCTAATTATTTTCATTATGTAATTGGCATGATACAATTTTACCTGACTGATAATAAATTGTTATATTTGATTTATTCTGCATTATTCTTAATTCATTATTACTAGTAGATTAAAGTGAAGGTATTACCTCAAATCTGTGTTCAGGATTGTTCATACGAAAGGTTTAATAGATGGAGCACGGTGCACATCAATTGAGTCCATTTCGATTTCTGACTATCACTGTCTTAAATAAGTTGCAGTTTTCGTAAATATATAAAAACTATGCTTTTTGTACGGGTAGCAGGGCGCGACCGACTTAAAGGTAGATATTTACCCTGCATCCAATGTTTAAGATCAGACTGACGAGTTTGTGTCCGGGAAGAGCATTCAATCGGCCGAAATGTTACTTCTAAAGCGATACCGGGTCTGCAGTGAACGAATAATTGAAAGTATGGGATTTTCAGAATACTCAAATATCTAAATTAATAAAATAATCGATATCTGTGATCAGCTTTTGATAGAAATATTGCCTAAATGTAATGATCACGTGAAATTGGAGTCAGATTAAACATGGAGCTCGACTAAAATTCAAACTAAATCCTGATAAATTCAGAAGCGCAAATAAAAGACCGAATATGCATAAACCTTCTGCCAGGCCGCTGGATTCCGCTTTTTGGGCTGGCGGGTGGATCCTTACAGATGCATGGGTCCGCAGAGGCATCTGCCCGAACCATCTTTAATGACTGAATACAATCGAGGGTCTTTCCCTGAAAATATTTTTCTAAAAGATACATTAACTTCATAAACTTCACAGCCGTGTCTGTGCTGTGACAAACAAACAAGCTCCTTCGCATACGTTTAAAGCAAAATACATATTTTTAGTTTTATTTTTAAACATACAGAAAGACATTGGCAACATGTTTCATTTTGTGTGTGTGTGTGTGTGTGTGTGTGTGAGAGAGAGAGAGAGGGAGAGAGAGAGAGAGAGAGAGGGATGGTATTAAAACTTTGAAGATCATGCTTAAAATAAGAACTTTAAAGAATCTAAAGTGTTTAATGCGTAATACATCTAATATAATATAATCATAATATATATATTATATAATATTATATAAAATATAAATATTATACGTAATATAAATTATCATTTTGTTGAAATTTAAGAATCACCGGACATCAGAGGAGTAGGGTTACTGTTTATTTAAACTTTACATTAATGTCATGCTTCGAAATAATGTACCCCATTTACTTAGATCATGCGGTCTGGAACTCCACCCTCACTGCGAGGGGTCTGTGAAGTAGCCCCTCAGTTTCACATACAGGAGAATACCCCTACAAGGACCTGTGAGATTTTGTTTATGATTTAACTTAAAAAAATTTTTTTTTTTATTATTATTATTATTTTATTTTGGGGACATTTCATTCATGTTTGGACATACTTAGCGTAACTCTGTCTATCTCTTACCAGTCTAACAAATGTAAGGCATAATTTTTTTATATTTATCATCAGAAATTCAGTTTAGGGGCAGTTCTGGCCTAATGGTTAGAGAGTTGGAGTAGTTACCAGAAGGTTACTGGTTCGAGTCTCGGTGCTGGCAGGAGTTGTAGGTGGGAGGGAGCATGCTTTAGTAACATGCTGTCATATATAATTATATATTTTATTTATTTATTTTCATATTCTTTAAAATAGAGCTAAGTCTCTTTTTAACTTTATATGTTCATGTGCGTGCTTGTTTATATAATTTATCGGAATACAAATTTGTATGGTGGCATGGATATTGCACTGATATAACAATGTAAATGCGGTTTATGATTAAATTTCTTGAGTAGTCATAATTCAGATCGCTTAAAAACTAAATGTAATTAAAAATGGTAGCATGTGCAGAATTTTATTGTGTGATGGGAGGTGTACAATAAAAAATAAATAATTATACAGTTTTTTTTAAAATGATCAGTTATACTACATGATCTTTATGGAAATATAAAAAATTTAGAAAGTTTACTGTGATGTAGGTTTAGGGGATGATACTGTATAAAAATAATTCATATACTGTAAATATGAATATGTTTAATAATAAGTTTCCAAATATAATGTAGAAACTTAAATTTTCTGTGATATGATGTTGTGACAATTGGTTTTGTGCAAAAGTAAAATAAATAATGTGAATTGAATTGAATTGAGCCTTATCGTTCACCTTGTTAATATACATACATATATATATATATATATATATATTTTTTTTTTTTTTTCCATGATCCTGGTAAAATATACAAGGTTTTTATATTTTTAGTGATGACTAAAACTACTGTTAATGTTTTGTTTTATATTGTGTGTGATCCCATAATTTATTTATTTTCATTTAAAATAAAAAATAAGACTTGGGGAAAATTGAATGTGTACACGCACGCTCACATAGAGACAGAGACTGAGACTAAGACGGGGGCGAGGGGGGATGAAAAGAGATACATGAATGCAACGGAATACCCGAGCACATGGTCCATAGATGCGTCTACGGCGTGAGAGAGGATTTAAAGGAGAGACCATAATATTGATGAATCACCGATCAATACCCTGGGAAAATGCCAATGGTCACGTCGTATGGAGTGCTCAGATTTTTTTTTAGCACAAAGGTATAGTGTAATGGGTATTGAATCTCACAAATTGACATGAGCGGCTGTGTCTAAGACCCACACACACACACACACACACACACAGACAGACAGACAGACAGACAGACAGACAGACAGACACACACACACACGGACAGAGACAGAGAGAGTCCAAGATAGGGGTGAAAGAGAGGGGCATGTTTTAGAGGTTTCAACTGTGCAATATTAATCTAGTACTAAGAGGAAACTTATTATTAGAGTTTTATTTAAAACCTTCATTATACAGTTTCTTTATTGGTTGTTTTATTTCCATTTAATTATTAGGATTTTATTTTAAAACCTTTATTATACAGCTTCTTTATTGTTTTATTTCCATTTAATTTGTAAGGATTTTTATTTAAAACTTTTATTATACAACTTCTTTATTGATTGTTTTTATTTACATTTAATTATTAGAATTTTATTTTAAAACCTTTATTATACAGCTTCTTTATTGTTTTATTTCCATTTAATTATTAGGATTTTTATTTAAAACTTTTATTATATCGCTGTGAAATGATTTATACAGTCAGCAGAATATATTTGAGGGGAAATACACACATATTATGCTATGAGCTCACATTCTCTTGTTCTTGATTAATTAATCTCACACGCTGTCTGTATTTTCACAGAGAAACCTCGCCAAGCACAAATTACTGTTGTACGGCTTACTCAGCGCCAAAGTCAGCCTTTCCATCATCTCTTCTTCCAATCCCTTCTCGAGGGTTTTAGGTGAGTATAAGAAGTCCATGTCTATGTATTTTTCACAACTCTTTTCTGAATTCCTCAGAAATTCGAGGGGCCCGTATTTATCTAAGCGAATGCAATCCGATGCCGCCGCTGCTGGGGAAACACCGCCCCAAGTGATGGGCCATAAAATCTTTCACCCTAAGCTCACAGGACGGTCACGCACAGACAAGATTTCTCTTTCACCCTGAGGACACCTGTCGCCGGATGGTCACGCACAGATAACCAGTAAAACAAACGGATGTAGCGTACCGGAGGTCAAGTCTCTATTTTACAAACAGGTAACACTTGTCAGAAGGTTAATCCCTAATGACATGATATATTACAAAACAGATGACCGATCACAGCTGCCGATTATTTGTGGATGTTGTAAATACTGAGTTATTTCACGGCTGATGACATATAAACATGATTTATTACAAACAGATGTCATATCACATGTTTGTAACAACAGCTGAGACCATTAAAAGATCAAAAGTTCAAAGCCATGCTGTTGGGGGAGGGGTAAAGGTCAAAAGGTCAAAGCCACGTGGGTGGTCGGGGTAGGGGAGGTCAAAAGGTCAAAGTCATTAAGCAAATTTTTGAAGGTCGGTGTAGTATATTCACTACTCGTGCTATTCACTTCCTACTTCACTTCAAAGATATTTACTTGCACACTCTTCATAATACAGTCATAAAAGAAAATTACTCACAATTGCTGTCCTTTTATCTGAAAAGAGAATGTGGCTTCTGTGGAAGCAGGCAATGCTGCAGCAGTGGGAAGTGAAGATACAGGCTCCCGCGGGAGCGGGCAGTCATTAGCTGGTAGAGACTTTGAGAGGTGCCAGTTGCTAGTTGCACTTGTTCAATAATAATACTTGTTTCTTTATAATACACCTTAGTTGTTTCATTTGTACCTATAATTGTTAATCATTCAGGTACATAGTTGAATTTATTTCTCAAAAATCTATTTTTTATCCATGTATCTGAGTAAAATGTGTAATTTAAAATACAGGTAAAAATGCTAGTGAAATTAATTTAGAAAATCTGAGTAATTTCATTGTGCATTCTAAACAGTTTGAGTAATGGTTAAGGAATGACATGAACATCCTTTTATATCACAATATAATTTTTAGCAACAAATTACCTGCCTTTTAGCAACTTAAATTAAAATAAATTTGCAACCCAGCCTGTGCCGCTAATGGAGGCAGCCTCACGCTAGCGTCTGATACTGGAGGCCCAGCTGCATATGATGCTGCAGCCGGAAGAGCCGTGGTGAAAGGTTGAGCCGGAACGGGAAGTGAGTGAGGCTTTGCTGAGGTGAGATCTTGGGTGCAGCCCAGGCAGGTTGAAGGCCTGCCACTGTGATCCAGAACTTAAAGGGTTCATATGATGCGATTTAAATTTTTCCTTTCTCTTTGGAGTGTTATAAGCTCTTGGTACATAAAGAAGATCTGTAAAGTTGCAAAGACTAAAGTCTCAAATCCAAAGAGATATTCTCTATAAAAGTTAAGAGCCAACCACACCCCCCTAAAATGGCTCATTCTAACACGCCCCCACATGTCTATGTCACAATGTGGGAAGATTTCCATAACGCCGCCCAAATGTTCACACAAAGAAAGAAGGCGTTACTTTTATTCTCGCTGTAGTATTGTTGTTGTCACCACCATGTCGTGAAGGCACTGTGTGTTTGGTTGTGAAAGTGAAACTTTGTTTGGCCTTGCAAAAGAGGATGATACCCGTTTCGTTTCATGCCTGGAGCTGATCCGTGCTGGTTGCTGAGGAAATACATCAACTTTGCACTGTGGATCGCCGGATCGGCTTTCACCATGGACGAAGCGGAGTCCAGCCCGGGGTCCAGCTCACTCAAGCCGGCCTCCGCTTACTCTAGGCCTTTGCTCACTTTAGGCCTCTGGCCTTTGCTCACTTAAGGCCCTGGTGTTTGACGCTGTTTCATTGTGAAAGCAAAACTACTTTGGGTGGCCTTCCAAAAGAGGACACAACTAGAAATCAGTGGTTAAGTTGTATTTACAACACTGTTCCAGAACAATTCAACCCAAATATTCAGATGTGCCCAGTGCAATTTATGGAGGACTGTTTCCTGATCCTGGAAGAGTAGACTACAATGCCAGCTGTTCTGACTCACAGACTGTAAGTACTTTTTTTATATTTAAAGTATTTACGATTCAAACTCAAGTTTTGAGCAGTGTAGAGTAGCACTTGTTGTTTGTCCTTTTTCCGATCACAAATGCAGACATTGTTTTATGTTTACAAGGTGCGATGCAACGCTACGTGTAAAAAGACAGTATAAGTCATTATAATTCATAATTATGTCCCCACAGGATGCAACAAATGGCTCGTTTATTATGGGTTTTAATGTTTTTTGAATCGTTGCTCCGGCCGGACAGGGCATCACAATATGGTAAGGGGCGTAACATTTCAGTCACATGCTTGAAGTATTCAGCCAATCACAGCACACTAGATAGCTGGCCAAATTAAAGCACACCTCGCTTTTAATTATGTTGAGATTTGTTGAAATATATTGATTTTTTATTGTGGGTTTTTATGTTTTTAACAATAATATACAGTATGTAGAAAATAAAGTGTTTTTTGAACCTTAAACCACATAAACACATTTCATTATACCAAATACACAAAATAATGTTATTTTTAGCAGTATCATATGACCCCTTTAATGGGAGCTGGGTCTTGTGCAGGGTGATGGTGGTGTCGAGTGAGGTGAGTTCGGGGCTTTCCTCGATCTATTGGCCGCTTGGCGGCTGGAGTGAATGTAGGAGTGAGGTTGGATGATTTGCAGGGTGACGAATAGATCAAACAGATCCGTTTTTTTCACCCTCCACGAGAACTGTGCGTCAGAATTAATCAGCGTTTGCCTCAGGCTTAAATACTGTTCACTTTCCGATCAGAGGAATTGATGGTGCAGCATAATGATACGAAGCAGTGGAGGCGAGGTTAAGCCTCAGCGTCGGAGATGCTGGTCGAGCCGGGTGGAGGCCGCGCTGGAGCCTGTGGCTCGGCGGCGATGACTGGTGGAGAAGGAGTGATCCTTGGGCGGATTGTTGGATTGTTGCGGAGGATTTGAAAATCTGAGTCTCGTTGTTTGGACGGGGAAAATTGGGTCTTAAAAAGACCTTTATCATGAGCATGACTGTAGGAAAATTGGGTCTAAAAAAGACCTTTATCAAGAGCATGACTGTAGTGATACAAAATTACCATGTGACAAACAACAGGTTGTACTATAGTCAAGTCAAGTCAAGTCACCTTTATTTATATAGCGCTTAAAAAAAAAAAAGATTGCTTCAAAGCAACTGAACAACATTAATTAGAAAAACAGTGTGTCAATAATGCAAAGGCAGTTCATCATTGAATTCAGTGATGTCATCATGCAGCTCAGTTCAGTTTAAATAGTATCTGTGCAATAATTTGCAATCAAGTCAACGATATCCCTGTAAATGAAGTGTCCCCAACTAAGCAAGCCAGAGGCGACAGCGGCAAGGAACCAAAACCTCCATCGGTGACAGAATGGAGAAAAAACCTTGGGAGAAACCAGGCTCAGTCGGGGGGCCAGTTCTCCTCTGACCAGACGAAACCAGCAGTTCAATTCCAGGCTGCAGCAAAGTCAGATTGTGCAGAAGAAGTTTCCTATGGTCTTGTCCCGGTGGTCATCTGAGACAAGGTCTTTACAGGGGATCTGTCTCTGGGGCTCTAGTTGTCCTGGTCTCCGCTGTCTTTCAGGGCTGTAGAGGTCCTTTCTAGGTGCTGATCCACCATCTGGGCTGGATACATACTGGATGCGGGTGACTGCAGTGACCCTCTGACTTGGATACAGACTGGATCTGGTGGCTACGGTGACCTCAGAATAAGAGAGAAACAGACTAATATGAGCGTAGATGCCATTCTTCTAACGATGTAGCAAGTACATTGGGTGTTATGGGAAGTGGTTCCCGGTTTACCTAATTAATGCAGCCAGGTTTAAAAATCCTTTAAACGGATTTGGAGTTTATTAGAAGTGTATTAGTTTGGGCGTAAATGTTATGCCGTGCAGATATAAATACACCATTACAAATATGCCAGTGGTTAAAGAGATAAAACAGGGTCTTGGGTAAATCTAGTTCCATTTTAGAACTGCAAGAGTTTGTTAAGACGCGTGCATTCGATTCTGCCCTTAACGATTCCCGTTCGCAACAATGTTAGGTACGGAAAGAATTTGCCGCTGTTTGTGTGCAACGCACATTGCACAGCAGCAGGGTCGGGCTTGCGGTTTCCCGGTTTGGCGCTACCGTTCCGTGTAATAGGAGAAGGATCTGCCGCCAGCATAGATATACAGAAAACTACATCAGTATATCATTAAACAAAATTTTTGTCTTACATGACAGTAAAAAGATGAGAGAAAGAACCCAGCAGGCACCATGACCGACCTTCAACGTTGAAATATGGTTGAAAAGGTACAGGTCAGTTGTGGTTTCAACGTTGAATCAAAAAAAAAAAAACAACGTTGATTCAACGTTTTAAAGCTGAAACGGTTGATTAAAAAACTTTCGGCACATGATCAAACTTCAACGTTGAAATATGGTTGAAAAATGACAGTTGTTGTTTCAAACGTTGAAACAACGTTGATTACAACGTTTAAAGCTGAACGGTTTGAAAAACGTACGGCACCCACGACCAACTCAGCGTTGAAATATGGTTTGGAAATAAGGTCGCAGTTGTTTTAAACTTCAAACAACGTTTGAAAAATGTTTAATGCTAAATGGTTGAAAAAGGTAATCAAACGGTTTTAAATTATTTATATTAAATTAATTATTCTATTTTATTATTTTAATCGCATTTTACAATATTTTAATCATGATATCTATTCTAAAATCTAAAGGTGTTCTCCTCATAACAACAATTAAACTAAATACATTTAGGCTCCTTTTATCACACTGAAACAATCCATGGGTTCTTTAGTGCTTTGATCATGATTGGTTTAATCTGGCTGTCATCAGGAAACTGGTGGAAACACAGAGAGAATTTGAGTTGTTGAACAGGTTGGAGAACAAAAAACTGAACACAAGAAGGTGTCAGATGTTGTTCTTCCCAAACTACTGGCAAATAAAGCGTAAGAAAAGTTGAATGCTTATTATTTTTGAAAATAGTAAAAGGAAGTTATATGTACTGTAAATTAGTTTACTATGTGTAAAGTATCTTCTAAATGGACATGTAACTATTTATTTTAATAGCCTTTCATAAATTTTGAAAATATACGGTTTATTATCGTTCTTTCTGTGAGTGAGGCGGCTGACTGTGAGCTTCTGCTAGTTGTAACTGCTCGGTCGTCCCGACTTATTATTAAATTTGCTGTTAAATTTTTTTTTGTTTTTTCGAGACGAATTTGAGTCGTGGACATGTCACTGGAGTGAAAACAAAAAAAGACTTGCTCATGTGACACAAGAAGTGTCAGATGTGTTCTGCGCGGTCCTCCAAAAACAATGCTGGCACAAATTGAGGTAAGAAAATCGCTATCTTTATTATATTTTGAAATAGTAAAGTACGGTTATATCGTATTTTTACGTACCAGAGTTTACAAATTCGTGCTTAAAGCTGGACATGTACTATGCCAGAAGATACTAAATACCTGTGTGTGTACTATTTGTTATGCTTTATCACAGATGCTCAAGTTTAGCTGCTCATGCTGGATGTTGTTGTGTTGCTGCTGTACAATGATTGTGTTTGTCTTCGTTTTGAGATTTTTACACATTTTCCTGATAGAATGTCCATGGATTAGGTGTGTGGTTATAATGTTTATTCTTATAATAGTCTCAAAGATGTGTTCTGAAAAAATAATTGCAAATGTCGGTAACAAGTTTTAAATGAATTAATGAAAATGAAATTAAAAATAAATTAGGATCGTTATAGTCTTTAAAAGCAGTGGTTCTCAAAGTGTTTTCTTCTTTCTCTTGTAGAGTCATCAAGGATCCAGTATTATGATTGAAACATTGGTAAGAAATTGGTTCATCTGCTGCATTGCCACTGTCACACTTCTAGAGTAGAGATCATTGACTTTTTGGTGATAGGTTTTGATTTTATTTAGATGTTTTAAGTTAAAAATGTACTTAATTTGATTGTCACTTGTTTTACTACACTGTATTTCTGAGTGTTCTGACATTAAAACCGTGTAACTGTGGGCTCTGAAAACACTTACTTGTGAATAATTTGTGGCGGTTATTGTAAACTTTCATCTGAATACATTAAATAAGTGTTTAATGAATAGTGTTGTGCACTTTGTTCCAACTTCACTTTTTATTGAACTGTAAAAGTGAACAATATTGTGTGATTATTTTGCATTCAGTTTTCAGTGAAAAGAATTTAAAATATATTTCCACAATTTCAAAGTTGATATTTTATAGGGTTTATTTTTAGGTTGTTTTTGAGTTATACAGGACAGCGTACAGAAAGCCCACAAGTGGGAGAGAGTGGAGGGGACGCAATCAGAAAGGACCTAGAGCTGGGGACACTTTTAAGGATCACCTGAAGCACAATCACACTATATGCACGAGGCGTTTGGTTTCTACATTTTAGTTCCCCTTTGGTAGAAATCACATTCCACGTGGGGGGGGGGGGGGGGGGGGGGGGGGGGGGGGGGGTTCCCGTTAGAAATGCCCCCCCCCCCGCGGGGGGCCCCCTTCTAACGCTGGTTCCTTGGAATTGTCCTAACTTCCCTGCCCTTACAGCGTCCTGGTTGCCGGTTCCATTCTCGAATTGTTCAACACTACTTTTCAAAGTTACACATTGTCACTGAAACATAAAAATGTACAATCTCTGTTTGTAATGTATTGACAATTAAAGTAAAACATGTTTTTTACAGAAACTGTATATTTTCCACCAAAATAAAAGATCAGCTGGTTTCAGTCTTTTTGATAAAGGACAGTACAAGAGGTTCCTCTTGCAAGTTGCCACACAAAATATGCATTTATATGCAAAAATATCACCCCAAATTATTTTACAAAAACCTTTAAATATTACGTGTATTGGAATTGTTCTTCTACGTGTTGTAACAATACATCCCCACTGGCATACTCTCTAAAAACTAAAGTCTGGGATTATTTTCATCTGCTTTTTACTACAGTATGTTTTCCAAAATCAAAAAACTGACTGTTTTACAATTTTGAGTAATGTGACAAGTTTATTGAAGTTGATTGTAAAGCCATTGCTGCCAGTCATTTTGATTTTTAGCGGGTTTTATAATGTACAGTGTTGATCTTAATAAATGCAAACTAGGCTCTAATTGAAACATACAGTTGTGTATTTTTATACCATGGGTGCAAGGTATTAACGACGGTGGAAACAACGTCGTGTTATCAACAATTTTTGATTCACTTTTCAAAATCAACACCTATTATTCAACGTTAAGCCAACGTCTACCAGAAAACGACCATAACATTGCACCCATGATGAAAGGTAAGACGGTTGAAACGGCGTTTCGCGATTTTCAACAGTGAATCAATGTCGTGATTTTCAACGGTGAATCAACGTCACAATATCAACCGTTGATCCAATTTGCAAAATCGAAAGGTAATTCAACGTTGATTTCATAGCAACCCTGGGTACCCTGACGTTGTTTCAACGTTGAATCAACGTTGAAATGCCGGCTGGGAGTTGAGTTGACGTTAGTTTTTTGCTTAAAGAGACAACAGCCTAATAAACGCGCTGTCTGTCATTAATGTTAATCAAAGAACAAAAGAAAATCATTCACCGATCTTGATCTGAATATATTTAATAACTTGAATATTAATTAATCTTTATTTTATTTATAAAAAGAAAACTATGCAGGGTTTTTAAACTTTTAATTACAGTTTCTGTACCTGAATTTTTTTTTAGTTGTATTTATTTATGATATTGCTAATTGATTTGTTTGTTCCTATCTTATTACTGACTGTTTACTTGTCTTTAACACTTTAATATTTGAAATTTATATTAATCTAGTTGTTTTTGCTATGGTATTTTTTTTTTTTAAAGCACAGGCAAAATTCCTCTTGCAGTGTTTTGTAGGCTGCTGATTTTTGCTCATGTTATTCAGCTGCAACAGAATGCTTTGTAAAAATACAGAATACATGTTTGACATCATCTTATTGGAATCGAAACTAGGAATCGATAAGAATCGGAATCGATGAGCGGAATCGGAATCGGAATCGATAAAATTTAAACGATACCCAACCCTAGATATAGAACTATCTGATTGTAAAACGATCGACACAAAGTAGCAGGTGTAAATTAAAAAAAAGTAAAAATTGATAATATCTATTCAAATGCGGATTCTGATTAAAGTTATTGGATAGCACCATAAAACTAATGTCCTTTTAAATGTCATAATGATGTGACACACCACAACTCACATCAGGCATCATGTAAATTCACTGTAAAAAGTAATCACTGAATCTACTTGAGAAAAGCTTGTTAATACAACTTATTTTGGAAAATTTGTTGGTTTTACTCAATTAAGGCTGTGTTTTATGAACTTTCAGGTGGATGCGGTAGTTAAACTAAACATCTTAAGTAAACCAAACTTAAGAACATCTAGTGTATTGGACAAAGCTGTTGACACAATTCACTGTAAAATCTAACAAATGTGTTAAAAAAAAATTCTGTTGACTTTACTTAATGTGAAGTTGTTTGTTTATCTTACTGATGTAGAGGAAGTAATCCTTATTATTTGTGTTCAAAGTCTTATTTACTCAAATAATTCTAATTAAGGTAATGTAGGTTGCTTGAGTGCCATTTTTGGGTCAATTTATATTTAGATGTCAATCATGTCAGGTTAGTTAGAGGTTCTCAACCTTTAAAAACCTACACAAGATCATTTAAACACAAAAGCTGAATTAATAAATAATAATCAGTAGAGAAATGGCCAGAAATCATATAAATGGGAGTGAAAAGAATATGTGACGTTTCTGAAGAATGTTAAATTTTTTAAAACCAACTTATTTTTCACAGTAGATAATTTCTTTAAAAACAGATCAATTAATGTTAAAATTATTAAAATGATTTAAACTGTCATTAAGAGTAGTGGAACAAATATATAACATAGAGAAATGATGTCAAAAGTTTAAAAATGTCAGTGTCATGCATCAGATCAATAAGAGGCAGAATGCTCCTATTTAGTTAGTTCGAAACGCGCCATTAAAAAAAAAAAGACTGCCAGTAAGACACACATAAGATGACGACGAGTTCACAGTTCGTGCTGGTGGAAACCACCATTTAAGATAGGGATCGTGTGTTGCGCCATTTTTGCTTGCTGAAAGAAATTGCCTTGTCAGTGGCTGTTAATGCATCAGAAAAGAAGGAAGAAATCAAACAGAGGAAAATAACCAACAGAAAAGTTACTTCTGGAGCGTTTTTGAATCCAGTGCCTTCTCTTTGGCCGTGTAAGTAACGTTACAGCTCATACCACACAGATAAAAGAGTCCTTTTACTGAAGCACTACAGATTGAAGCATGGGATTTATACTTGTATATCTCCAGTCCCATGCTTGTATAAAGAGTGTTTGTGCACATTTAAGTTTTTTAATGCTCTTAAAGTGCATTTATCCACTTGGCACGCGTCAGATTTTGGGAAAACAAGTAGGCCTATTGAAAAAGAGGTGCTTCACTGACAGTTATTCGATTTCGCACAACCTTGTACAAAGGCTGATTTTTTTTACGCACCTGCGAAATGATACAAAAGAGCATGCACAGCATATGGTGATATGGAGAGACACAGAAGAGGCTGTTGACAAAGGAATTGTTGAATAAAGTCGTTATTTTTGTTTTCTTCACTTACAAAAACTGTTCCCGTCGCTTCATATAACCCAGATTGCACGTCTGATGGCAGATGGAGTATTCTGATGACGACTTTCATACCTTTTATGGACCAAAATATCTTAAATTGTGTTCCGAAGATGAACGGAGCTTTTACGTGTTTGGAACAAAATGGGAGTAATTGATTAATGACAAAATTTTCATTTTGGGGTGGAGTATCCCTTTAAGAATGCTTTTGTGTCCTATTTGCTTTTTTGTCTGTTGGTTAAGTGCTAGTGTGATCTGTAAGAAAAAAAAATACTATATAAAATAATTATTCTACTTTTATCTTTTATTTTGTGTTGCTTTAGGAAGTTGATTCAGTTTGGCTTGATGAAAGGTTTGATTCAGTTTGGCTTGATGAAAGGTTTGATTCGGCGCCTACAGAAGTATCCAGTCATGGTCAAGGTTGTGAGAGATGAGAGTCGTCGTCCACCTAGACTTTATACTGGCTGCCAGTTATGATGAAATCTGTTGCAAAACTGGCAAGTATTATGTATATGTATTATGTATATTTTTCACAAGATGATTCTTTAATTTCAATCATTTTAATGAATGTGGCATTATTCATTCCCTGTGTTTTCAGGAATTAGTTATAAGGAGTTGGATGAGCACTTGGAGAATGACCCTAACCTAACGTTGTTTGCTGGAAATAATGTTGCAGAGGCAGAATTGTATCTACAGTCTATTTCAGTGAAATAACTTTTTTGAAACATGAGAGAAACCGATCTGGTCCTGGTGCTTTTGCAGTCTCGGGCTTTTTGTTCTCTACCTTTATTTATAGTAAACCAACTGCCCTTTATGTATATTTGAAAGCATTATAGGTCAAAATATGAATACACAAATAATAATAATAATAAAAAAAAATACTACAGTGATTTAAGATACATAAATGCAAAAATGACCAATGTTCCTACATGAAAAGGTAGGTCACTGGTTTTGAAATAATTTATGGGTTTAGTGTGTTCTGATTCAATAGTGTTTTACCACAGTTAAAATAAAAATACTTATTTCTGACTGAGAAAAAAAAAACTGGAAAACAGAGACAAGATCACCCTGTTGATCTAAAAATCCATAACCTTGTGCATTTACTGTTAAAATAGGCTTAGAATTAACAAAAATAAAAATTTTAGAAACTTAAAAGGTTTTGCTTTTCTGATCATGTATAATCTGCAGTTATATAAATATTTGATAACATCATCATTGCAATTCGTCACTGTAAAAATGAGTCATGGTTCTTGTAATTTCCATTTAAAAAAAATTAAAATGATAATTAAAAAGTGTGTATTTATTAAAGAAATTGTGATTCAGTGTTGTGTAGAAAATATGAGGACTTTTTACTAATAAAACAAAGAGATGTTTTCCTCATTTTTTAAAGGAAACTTAAGCAGTTTTGGGGCTTGAATTGAGGAACTGATTAAACTCAAAAAAAAAAAAAAAAAAAAAAAAAAAAAAAAAATCAAGGAAAGGTAGCTATCTATTTATTTTAAGAGAATTATCTCAATTTTGCAGTTTTATTTTAGAGGTGATTGTTAGTTCCCAGCATGCTTTGCATATGGCTGGATATGGAGAGTACATTTTGAAATAATATGCTAAGATATGTGTTTTTGAGTGAAGGGAAACATCTATTATTGTTTAATGTTCAGTTTTGTTTGACATTTGATAGAGTTTTTGTTACATGTAGTTTCCATTGCAGTGCAATCGTTACCATTGTGCAAAAGAGTAGAGCTAGGGTTATGAATACTAGACATTCTCTGTTACTACTCTATATACTCTCCGCGTCCGCTAGTGTCCGCTATTGTGCGCGTGACGTAAAAATCGTCATAGGAGAGTGTGCGCGGAGGCTCTGAGCGGACGACCGCGGCCGCGCGTCAGTACGCTTCAAAAGCACAAATTGCACATGTGCAGGCTGTGTGAAGAAACCCGTTGCTACTCAAACCTGTACAATCCGTCAATAAAACAGTGTAAAGACTGCCAGATGTGCAATAATTCTGGGCATTTGTTTGTTGCGGAGCGGACCAGCAGCGTACGCTTTGAGGAAGTATAGCAAGAAGTCCGCTCATGCGGAAAGTATAAGCCTTGTTCAGTGAGCTGTAGCTTTGCTAGTGCAGTATTACCAGTATTTCTCAAGTATCTTCCTTCTTGAGCTGTCTGGCTGTATGCAGTATTTTAAATGTACAAAATAACTCAGTCAAATACAAACAGACCTCACTCAAGATCACAGACTTTTGAGAATCAACTTAAAATAAATGCGCACATTTCACTAATTATATTAAATTAATTGTGTCATAGATTAATTTAGGAGATTTTACATGATTTATTCAGGTAGATTCCATTAAAAAAACAAGTAATGTTATCAAAAATATCATGTGTAATGTTATCATATATATATATATATATATATATATATATATATATATATATATATATATTTTAAAGTAAATAGCTCGTTACATTTTCTACAGTGGTCTATTTCTGTCACATCAGTTGCATGAAATATCATGGCTGTTCTAATACGATTAAATGTATTGACATGGCAGCGTTTGCACTAGTCTTCTGAATTTTTTTAATTTAATTTTTTTTTTTTTTATAGACACAAAAGTCCCTTTACCAAAATCACTAAATTGATATTCCCAGAAGACTTACCAACTTGAATATTAAAATGTATATACTCTGCTTATTTTGATAATGGCAAGAACAGCTAAGCATCCTTAATTGGAAGAGGAAATATTTTAAAGGGGTCATATGATGCAATTTTAAATTTTCCTTTCTCTTTGGAGTGTTACAAGCTCTTGCTGCATAAAGAAGATCTGTAAAGTTGCAAAGTCTAAAGTCTCAAATCCAAAGAGATATTCTTTATAAAAGTTAAGACTTGTTCACGCCCCTTCTAAAACACCTAATTTAAACACCCCCCCACATGTCTACGTCACTGTGTGGGAAGATTTGCATAACACCGCCCAAATGTTCATGCAAAGAAAGGCGGCATAACTTTTATTCAAGCTGTAGTAGCCTATTATTGTTGCCACTGACTCCATCTTATGGAGATGCTGTGTGTTTCGTTTTGAAAGCGAAACTAATTTGTTTGGTTTGGCCTTCCAAAAGAGCCCTATATTCACTTTGTCATGCCTAGAGCCATGCTGGTCGCTGAGGAAATATATCAACTTCACGCTGTGGATCGCCAGACCGGCTTTCACCGTGGACAAAGCGGAGTCCAGCACGGGGTCGTCACATGTGGTTGTCGAAAGCCAGCAGGCCACGCGGTTCTCAAGTCTTCCGGCCGTTCCTCACTCAAGCCCGCAGTGTGTGGCACATTTTATGGAGACCGTTTCCTGAACCTGCAGACTAGCCTACAATTTGTCTGTGCTCAAAGGCTGTTCTATAAAGATTTGTAAAAATTGACACATTTCAGAAAGGTGGGGCATAGAGGAGCAACAATAATGTACATTATGTGGAAAATAATGTTTTTTTTTTTACATTTACATTTAGTCATTTTGCAGATGCTTTTATCCAAAGCGACTTACAATTGGGGGATACATAAAGCGATTCTTCTTAAAGAGGCAAACAGACATAGAAAGTGCTTGTAATACCAAGTTTTAGGCATTGTTCAAATAAGTACAAGCTATAAAGAGAAGGAATAAATAAAGACTTTTTTTTTTTTTTTTTTTAAACGATTAAATAAAGACGATACATTTTTATGATAAATACAGCTGTCACTTGAAAATTGTCAGGGATTCAGCATTCCGGATACGTTTGGGAAGATCCTTCCAACAGCCAGGAATGATGAACAAGAATGATCTGGAAAGTGGTTTTAAGCCTCTCTGTGATGGTACCACAAGGCGTCGCTCACTGGTGGAACTCAGACTTCTGGAGGGGATTTAGATTCATAATAGTGAGTGGAAGTAGGCGGGTGCTGAGCCTTCTTTTTTTTAACCTTAAACCGCATAAACACATTGCATTACACCAAATACACAACATAATGTTCTTTTTAGCAACCTCATATGACCCCTTTAACACAGCTGTCATTTTAACTTGTCATCCTTTATTCTTTAGCAGTTCCTTCAGCATACCTTTCCAGTGTACTGGAAAAACTGAATGGGTTTAAAACATAAAAAATATAAAAAAAAACTTGATGTGACAGCTTTATTTGAAGTCGGGATGAGAGCTATTGCTATATACAAAATGGACAAACAAAACATCACATATATTCATAAGTAGCTCTGTGCCATGTCTGACATTCCAGATGTAAATGTACCAAATTCTCCCCTCTCTCTCTTCGTCTGAGCTTGAAAGATGGCTAAGAAAACAAATGGGCAAATATGCTACTCATCAAATTCATAGAAGATAGGGGTACTTTATTTGTGGTAGGGATGATAGCTTTTGTTATGTATGAAATGGCAAGGATCATTTAAAATCGAAGCCAGTACATAGCGCTTCTCATTCTGTTATAATCTGGCAGCTGCTCTATTGGACCTGCATAAAGAAACAAACAATTGCATGGTTACCAAAATTCAGTTGTTAATACAAGTGAAATTTAAAAATTCTTAATGCCAATTAATGCCTTAATGTCCATTTCAAAACCATAACATTGGGATGGATGTCTAACAATTTTCAGGAAATCTCCAATTTCCTTATATTAAAGTCTGATAGCAAAATTAATTATTGTACCAAATGTCTCTGTAAATAAGCTGCAGCTATATCCAGAAAATAACCATATTAGGTATGTTAATGATTAATAACTGATCCTTAGATGAGCTTAATTTGATTATCGCCAATTAATTTAAGAACAAAAAGAAAGTAAAGTAATCATGAGAGCAGATGGTAAAAACACTGTCTATACTGTCATCCGAAGCTAAAGTGAGCACTACAGCTTAAGCACTGTCAAACATGCACCCTTGTCTTAAATTAGAAAAAAAACAAAGTTCTCAACATTATCAGTCATATTATAATCACTACACTGGTTACTAGTTAAATTCCTTAATTATGTGTCATGCTAATATAAAAGAGAATTCTACTAAATATTTATTCACTCCCGACAAAATTACAAACACAAACAACGCCTATTAAATATAAAAATAAACTGACTCACCAACTGCAGACACAGCTGGGCATTTGTCATAAATGTATTTAGAGCAAACATCCCGGACAATCCTGGGAGTCACACCCTAGAAAAACCAAACAAGTAAAAATGTATTCTTAAAATAAAAGTGAACAATTAAATGTCACCTTAAAGAGTGCAGTCACTCAGCCACTGTGAGTTTGTTAACATGGACAATTTACCTCTATTCTGGCATCCCACTCTGCCAATGGGATGCGGCGACCATAATTTAGTATTTGCCTGCCAATGTCATCACAAACAGGTGTAGTTCCTGAGGACAGAAAGAAGAAATATGTTACAGAATTGAAGTGAGTGTGTGTGTGTGTAAAAGCAGTCAGTTCTGAGAGGTATTAAGTCAAGATTACAGCAAAAAACATGTCTGACAAGCTCTACTGCCACTATAGTTTAATGTTGAAGTCAGGGGTTAAAGCAAAAAAAAAAATCCTGAGCCTGAACTTTTTTCCGGGGGCGGGGCAGCATGTGCAAAGTATGCAATGACTGTGGCAACTTTAACATTTGAAAGGATACTATGGCAAAGTTATTGCTTTCTTTATTCAAACTGATTTTCTTATTCATGAATATATGGTTGCCCCTGAAGAATGAAAGCTGTATCATACACTTGGAAAATTATGAGCTATATCACCGCTTATCGACACTAGGGGTGTGACAAAACACTTAGCTCAGATATACAGATGTACAAAATACTGATACTTGGTTCACTAGAATGACAATATTTGAATACTCTTTTTAAGAAAATTTCAATGATATTTGTCTTCTACTTACAAAAAGTAAAACAATGCAGTTGTATTTAGAAACATTTGTACTAATCCAGGGCTGTAACTAATGATTATTTTGGTAATTAAGTAATCTACTGATTATTTTGACAGCTGAGTAATCTGATATTTTTTAGTAACACAAACAGACGTAAGTGAAAACCAGGCTTTAGTATGACTATTTATATATAAACTAACAATGAGGCAATAATAATTGGCTGCAATAAAATATACACAGTACACACACATATATTATGTAAACAAAAACTTATTTTGGATGCGATTAATCATTGGACAGCACTAGTTTATTCACACAAATGCTTGGTGTAGCCTGACACTAGACACTAATGTTCTTGTTTTATAATTAGTAGGGATGGCTCAATAACACTTTATTTCAGATACAGATCTATATCTATACCTCATATCATGAACTTATTGCTTTAAAAAAATAAATATTGTTAAAGCTACTGGATACAGCACTATAATTAACAGTAATTCAAGTGAAACATCTGAAAAATCTATGATTTTTATTTTTTTACTAGGACTATGACTAAGTTTTGATGTAAAAAGAGAGAATGTATGGACAGTGTATAAGAGTGAGAATGTTTATTACCATTGAGCTGTCCCACTAAGCTAGCCTTCAAAGCATTCTTGGCTCGAGCCACATCACTCTCAGTCACTGTTGTGCACAAATTCATCCTGTAGTACAGAAACATCAGGAGCACATCACCTCAAATTGGATGAAAATCCTATCTTCTCGGTATGTCGTAGCTGAACTTACCAGGCATTCTGAGCCCAATGCATCATGTCCTCTATTTTATGTTTGTCTGTAACAAAATAAATACCCAGCAGTCCAGTGTCATTGTATGAAGAGTGGAAAGCCTGGAAACTGTGACACAGATTCAGCTCTGCAGCCAGGCGAGCCAGGCGACTGCTCAAGTGCTATACAACATACAAGAGAAAAAAAAAAAAAAAAACATTTAGTATTATGTCATGATCCTAACGCAACCACCATTTTACCTGATAAATTACAATTTGTGTCATGCTCAGCTAATTTACAGATTAAACTTAATTTAGAAAAAAAAAAAACCACCGTGTATGCATAGCAGTAACGTTTATTATTAGGAATAGTAGGAAAGAAAAAAATAGAATAGAAATAGAAATAATATCAACAGTGGCTATCATAAAAACTGACATACTCAGTAGCCTTCAGATGCATTTCACTAGTCTAAAATGCCAAATATGATTGATTTTAAAACATCCTAAAGAAAGCAACTAATAAATGTAGGAATGCACAATATATCACTATGATATCAGTTTTTTTTATGTTACCGACACCAATGAAATCTACCAGTATTGGTAAACATTAGATATACATTGGCCAGTATTGGATATTTAATGGTGTATAATGATTTCCCCAATTTTACCTTTACATTACCTTTGTTGTCTAAGACTCATTTAAAGTAAACATTTAAAAACATTGTTTTTATTACTGTACATTATAAATGTTGTGATGCTCCAAATTCAATGTAAAACTTTAATCTTAGTTTTTTAGTTTTTAATTTAGACAAATGTAATATCTGATATTTAATATGTAAATGTACATCCATAAAAATCAATATTCTGCATCATGAACACTTAATTTTTAAATGGAATAAACTATTAACATAGGAATGACAATTGTGGGAAACAATCACATGCCTGTGAGTTGATCATATCTGTGGGTGAAGAAATCAAGAGACTGATTAACAATGACATTGTTTAAGCTTGCTCTGTGCTGAATTTCGTCAAAACAGAATCAATTCTCATACTTGATTATAGCATCCTGCTTATTTCATTTCTACTTTCAAGATGTGGAACAAAGCACAAAGATTATTGTGCATTTTATAACAGCTTTTAGGTGAAATCCTAATGCTGAATTTTTTTATCTTAATTTGCCAAATAATTAAAGCAGCATTGAGAATCCCTGAAAACGTTAAACAAATGTTTAGGAAATGCAATTTAAGCAAAGTTGTAAACTAACCTTGCCACCCCCAAATGTGATGTCATAGCTACCGATGATGGAATTGGCAACCATAAGTGGCACAATATCAGGGTTTGCAGCTCCAGCTCCCTCTACAGCAATAGCAATGTGTGCTAGGGGCAATGCATCATCACGCATACGAATCTGAAAGCAAGACCAGATCAGACCAACAGAAAGTCAATCAACTGGTCAAGTAATGGCAATAAACTGAGACCCTCTCATACACACATGCAATTAATAAAGCTACCTCACTCCCAGTGAAACGGCATGGGGACAGAACAGGTACAGCATCACCTTCATATTCAAAAGAAATGCCACTGAAATGCTGCTTAGCCAGAGCCACAAGCTCATCATGGTTTACTCCTGCAGCAGAACAGGAAGATAGTGTTTAAGCAATCAGCTTTGTGTGGGTTTTCTATTTAAACACTACTGTATGACAAGTTTGATAACAGTTCAAGAGCATTACCTCCAGCTGTCGCCAGGACCATGCGAGGAGCTTTATAATGGCTACTGATATATTCCACTAAATCATTACGAGTTAGTGTCCTTGAAAATATAAAGAGCAAAAAAAAAAATTCTTTAAGAACAGGTTTCATTACGTATGTTTGCATTTACACAAATTTTCATTAATGAGAATTAATCCAATCCGGTTTCAGTTTTCGAAAGTTCTGTTTATATAAGCCCTACACTTTGCTATGCAATTCACATTTTTATTTAAATGTGCACTTACGTATGCCGAACAAAATGTCAGCATATCCACAATGCAAGCATATGAAATACATCATCTCAAGGCTATCTGTGTACCTGGCATTGGCAGAGGGACCAAGAACACTATGGCCAAGAGGAGTACCCTGGAAGGCAGTAGCATGGAGCAGATCCAGGCAAACATCCTGCAAGCTGCCTTGCACCTCTTCCAGCTCTCTTAGCACCACATTCCTCTGCTGCTCTATATCAGCCTCACTCAAAGATGAGCTCTGCACTACTTCTGCCAAGAGCTCCACCGCTAAAAAGAATACAATAAAGAGATGACATTACTAAGAAAGAGTAACACTTCCGGATTATTCAGAGAAAGAATGTTCTATGCCAACATAACTCCATTCTAGAGCTCATCTAGACCTACAAGGTCATTTATCTATCCACATTAGCATGAAGAAACTGCGCCTGTTTGAGAAATTGGCCTCTCTTATTTGTTTGTTGTATAACCTTTAGGCAAGTCCTTGGCAAGGGTCTTCATGTAGTAAGCAGTATGTTCCCGTGAGGTGTATGCACTCAAGTGAGCTCCCATAGACTCCACTGCCTTTTCAAGAGCGGACTGTGGGTGCTTCTTTGTGCCCGATCCAAGAACAGTTTGGAATAAAGAGTGTACAAATTAGGGAAACAGCATTACAATTTTAAAAATTGCTTTCACACTACAACCAATTCCAATTAACAATATTTCTTTCTTTCTTACTATAAACAAATAAAGCATTTTACATCAGGTGCTCATACAAAGTCCTAGAATTCAATAATTGTTGCAAATGTCATCAAAACCTGAACTCAGATTTGCCACTATGTAAAACACTCAGGGTGCATTCCACTTCACTTTTAGACACACACTAGTAAGCTTTCCTAAGCACTTCCTCTGGGGAAATCCCTGCTGCCATTTTGATGTAAAGACTAGACGTTAAATATTGACACAGAGATACCATGGGAAAGCTACTAAATAATTCAATTTGCTTATTCTCATTACAATAAATTTGTATTTTTATTACATTTGAACTGTATAAAATGTTTTGATTGGTAACAATCAAGATCTAATATGATGTTAAGATAATATAATTCTTCAAGCCAAATCATGACATGATCGTGAGGCAGTGATACCCAGCCCTCGTAACAACGTTCATTTAGAGAGAATGAGACCAAGTAAATGTTTATTGCTTACTTTAAATGCCATATGCTCCAGGAAAAATCCAGCTCCATTATTCTTCTCAGACTCATATCTGCTGCCACAACCTATCCAAAGGCCAACCTACAAAGCCAGACAGATTTAAAGCACAAATAATTACATCAGCAGTTCAAGTTGATTTCCTTTTGAGTTTCCTTTTGGATAAACATTTGGAAATTTAAAAATTTAAGTACAGTTTTTCAGGCTTTTTTCCAAGTCCTGTTATTTTTATGGCATGCATAAAACATTTGCTTTATTTGACTTTTTTTTTTCTTTTTACCAAATTAAAAATGTTATATTTCAGGTACTTATATTTCATTGCAACAACATTAGAGAGCTAGAAAGTGTGAGGACCTTACAATTACCTCAGTGAGATTTAAAATCACGTCTGCAAAAAATAAATAATTGATTTGTACAGTCTAAAAACAGCTATTTACCGTGCATGTGGCTTGGTTGGTCTCTTCAGAGGCAATCCTCAAGCCATTGCTTAGAGTAGTTAACTGTGTTTCTGGAGCTCCTAGCAGGCTCTGAGCATATGACACAGAGGCCTGTCCTCGTCTCAGAGACAGCAGAAGAGGCTAAAATAGTGAAAAGGGTAGACGTAAGTATATGGTGAAAGTTCCTTGTATTCATTTTAAAAGCAAACCAAAAACCACAGACTAACGCAATGATTTAGACAAGAGGCTAATCGATAAGACAAGATCGGAATAAAGTGGTTGATTTGACCCAGTAGCCAGAGATATTTTGAATGTTTTTTTAATAAGTCAAATATTGTAAAAAAAAAAAAAAAAAAAATATATATATATATATATATATATATATATATATATATATATATATATATATATATATATATTATGACAACATAAATGAACTGTTTTCTATTTTAAAATATTTAAAAACTTTATATATTGTTGTGATAGCAATGCTTTTTAGCAGTAAAAACTGCTAATAGGAATTAGTACGGTGGCCGAGAAAGCTGAACGTGCTGCAAATACAAAAACATCCACAAATTAAGAAAACATCTTTATCAGTTTGACAACACATGTACTACAACCAAACACAGAAAAGCAATGCAAATATGCATATACCATATCAGACATGCCACAACAACTGATGAACCTGGCTTTGACATGCTTATCAATGTCTACTCTTAAAGGTGAGATTTTTGTTTATTTTAACATCCTGATTCCTTAGCTTTTTTGGATAATATTAGCCTAAATAAGCTGACAAAATACACAATTACTGTAACTGTGAAACGTTATGTAAGCTGGCTAACTTATTTACATTTATTTTACAACTTCCCTTACAAAAATTGACCATGGTTTTACTATATAAAAAAAAGAAAAAAAAAAAACAGTTAAACTTGGTTAACCACATATTAACCATGATTTTGCTACACTAACCATAGGTTAACCAGGGCCCTATGATTTACGTGATGCAGTAAACGCGGACAACATTATTATTATGAATTACTGTACAGGTATAAAGTGGAATGTCACAGAATTTGTCGGACTTTGGATGAATTAATCAAAAATAGGTCATTAATCTTCAACCAAATTGTGATATGGTCTAGTATCTGTAAATATAAAACCCACAAAAAAGACTTAAAATATGAATCATAAATGTTCTTCACGTCTTTGTTAATGAATGTAGAATAAGCGCAATTTCGTTTACTACTCTTACTGAAGCGAAAATAAAAGTTTGGTTTAATTGGAATACACTATGTCAGAAATATATTGTAGTGCAGTAGAATGTACGTAATACTACCACCACTACATTATTAAAACTTTTTTTTTTTAAGGAATAATCACAATATTTCTCCCATGTTATAATTTTAATAAACCCCCTTTGTTTGCCAAAAATAAAGTTTGCTGATTAAAAGATAAATTAAATTAATGCTTTATGGCACAAACCCCACCAAACACAACAGTGGCCAAAAGTGATGAGTGGGTTTTTTATGACCCTACATTTCACTTAAACCATCAAAATACGAAAGAAAAAAAAAAACAACTCTGACCAGTGTTGCCAACTGCTTTCAACTGAAAGTAGCTAAAACCGGTCCCTTAATGTTGCTAGATGACCTCATAAAGGGGAGTTTACTAGATCAGTGAACTCGCCTTTATGACATCATGGGAAAGTCTCGAAATGTAGATAAGGTTTGTCCAAGAAACTGATTTTGTAGCTAGGCTTTTGAAAAAAATCTCTAAAGGGGTGAGGAAATCACTAAATCTAGAGACAAAATCACTTGTCAACATTGGCACATTGACTACAACATAAGTTTGGTTTTTTAGTTTATGGGAATATTTATGTTCACGATTATTTTGGTCAATATTGTAATCACGATTATTTAACACGATTATGAGGGGGCCATAAGACCAAAACTTTATATGAGTGATTTATTTAAAGATAGTGATACATATCAAATATGTATTTCCTGTAAATAAGGTTGCTACAATCATTACATTTGCACTGTTTACTTCACTGGTTTGCACTATCTGCCATGTGCCCTGTGCTGCTTTACTTCTCTTTCTTCTTTCATGACCTATTTGTATAGTTGTACTTTATATTTTATTATCTGTATTTAATGTTCTACTGTTAGTGTTATCTGTATGCACCAAGGGTCTGAGTGTAACGCAATTTCAATTCTCTCTCTGTATGTACTGTACATGTGGAAGAATTGACAAAGCAGTCTTGACTTGCTATGACATCTACATTGTAGAGACCAACGGAATTTCAAACAAAAAACAATCAGTAATAAAAAAAGCAAAAAATTTTTTTATTAAAATAATGAAAAATTAAACAAACTATGCTTTAATGTTTTTTATACAAGTCTCAAGCAGTATGATTATTTCATTTATTCACTATACCAGTGGTTTTCAATGGTATTGCAGGTGGGCCGTCAATTACTATTAAAATAAATAATAATATTGTTAATATATGTAAAAATGTCTAAGTCATAACATAATAACATCATTTCATATATGTAATTAAATAAGCCCAAGTTATTTTCTGTTAATTGCCAGTTCATTCTAGGGCTGTGTGATAGAAATCGTAATAAAATCACGATTTGAGCGTGCGCAATTTCTAAACCGCTTTATAGCATGATTTTCCGCGGCCCTGACCTCCCGCAGTATGCTATCCGATCTAATCAGAATGCAATGCGCCTAGCGCGAGAACAGAACAGACTGGGAATATGCCTACGTAACTCCAGGTTCACACACTGTCTGTGATGCGCCTTTTTTCCGAGCCCATGTTAACGGAGCAGCGTGTATCTGAGCAAGCGCGTCTGGTTTTGTGACAGAGCAAAGTAAAATCTGCGTGCGAACAGAGAGATTCGCGCTCGTGCATTAATTTAATGTGGTTTCGCGTTACATTAATGCGCTCTCGCTGCTGCTTCTGCACCGCATACACATACTGTATACGCACTGTAGACAGAGTAGGCCTACGTGTGAACCTGTATAATGTATAACAAATCTATTTCAACACCTGAGACACCACTACAATTAATGAGCTCTATGAACAATGTATGGCAAAAAAGAAAAAAAGTCCCTGGACACAGGATTTATTTATTTATATTTTTTGCCATATAGGTCTAGAAATTTTGTTACACCTCTACTTAGTGATTATTTTGACTTATGTCTGTTCCAGAGACGTTACAACCTTTTGATAAAGCTCTAATTGGTTTTCTTTTGGAAATATGTTTTAAATTCATCCTGAATGCATTTATGATTGTAAAGCATATCTGTGTGTCAAAATTGTGATTAAAATCGAAATCGCAAGGTTTTTTGATTGTTAGCGATAGGTTTTTATTTTTTTTTTATTATTTTTTTTTTGTTCATATCGCACAGCCCTAGGTCATTTAATAAATACAGTTAACAATCTAGCTTCTGAGTACTAAGTTATTAACCCAACAATAGCGGGGTCAGTTAATTTTTTTGCAGTGGGCTGCGCAAACATATGTGTTTGGTTGTGTGGGCCGCGAGTTGAAAAAGGTTGGGAACCACTGCACTATACCATTTATTATTAATGTCTCATTTCAGTTTAAGTTTGGCTTTAGTTTTGTATTTATTGCACTTTATATGAAAAGGTTCATGTAGCGTGGTACAGCCTACTGCAGAAATGAATAATCAAATGTAAAATAAAATATAGCCCGCTGTCACTTTAAGAGCCGCACGGATCCAAATTACTGTTACACTCTTATTTTCATTCTCAACTCTTTGCATTCATTTATTATATGACCGACGAAGGTATACATGAATAATCACCAAGCGCAGCATTTTGACACATTTTTGCATGTACCTGACCGATTAGGCGCTCACCTTGAGCTAAAAGATGACTTTAAATGTCCGTGTTCTGTACTGTCTCTGAGCGCATATCTCTTCCTGAGGGGCAGCGCAAGTTCTCTTTCACACTTTTAAAAACATGAAATCAATATACTTCGATAATTCAAGCACGGCCCATTTTGCAAATGTCACATTACATGAATTTACTGATTTGCATGGTAAATTGGGCTTTTATGGAGGAACGAAAGCACTGCGCTGCAAAAGGGAGCAGAATGGGGCACAATAATCGTTTTATCTCGATTATTGGATTTTCATAATCGTTGGAGGCCAAAATCGAATCGTTTTTTTTCGATTAATTGCACAGCCCTAACATAAGTTATCAATATTTAATTGGTCCTCTTGTTTTTGCATTTGTTTGTTTTTCCTCTTGTTTCAGCAATATGCTTACAATATCTTGCACTTTTTCTTTTTTTTTTTTTTCATTAAAGGTGAAGATGCCAAATTTCCTAGGTCGGACATCACTTTTGGCCACTACTATATGGCAGGTTATTGACTTTCCAACTGACCAACAAAACCATACTGCAAAAACAAGCCTCTTTTATGAGGATTGTGGGCTTTCCTGGAGTTGTAGGAGCCACTGATGGAACATGTTCACATTATTGCTCCAACTGTAAATGAGACATACCAATAGAAAACTAAGCATCAGTAATAATCTGTGATAATTTTGCACAATGCAAAGCATTTAAAAAAAATTAATTTTAAATATTTCAGTGTCTTAATTAAATGATTTTATTGTAGTTACATTAAATGATTGGTGTTGTGCTGCTGTGACTTTACATGATCAGGCTCACTATTGGCTGATTTAGAGGTCAAGGTTAGCCTTTTTGTGTTGACATCATTGTGGTCTTTAGTTCACAACACTTAAGTGTCACCTCAGTCAGCACTTAAAGGGACACTCCACCCCAAAATAAAAATGTTGTCAATCACTTACCCCCATGTCTTTCCAAACCCATAAAAGCTACGTTCGTCTTCAGAACACAATTTAAGATATTATGCTCTTCTGTGTCATCCGCGCCACAAGGATGCAACATCCTTGTGGCGCGGATGACACAGAAGAGCATACACAGCATAGGGTGATATGGACAGAGACCGTCGACAAAGGAATTATTAAATAAAGTCGTTATTTTTGTTTTCTTCGCTTACAAAAACTGTTCCCGTCACTTCATATAAACCAGATTACACGTCTGATGGCAGATGGAGTATTCTGACGACGACTTTCGTACCTTTTATGGACCTTGACACTGTTATTTATTTGGCAGTCTATGGGACAGTCTCAAGCCTCCAGGTTTTCATCCAAAATATCTTAAATTGTGTTCGGAAGATGAACAGAGCTTTTACGGGTTTGCAACGACATGGAGGTAAGTGATTAATGACAAAATTTTCATTTTGGGGTGGAGTATCCCTTTAAGAATTAGGCTCTTAGCTTCTTAATAAAAGTCTTCTACTCTTAGCAAGTCCTACTTTTTACTGATAATTTGTTGACAAGTCAAATCTTAAGACTATTCTTAAAGGGATCCCCAGGTATTAAGACATGTATAGCTTAATATACCATAAATTCTGTCTCTTATTGAAATATGTAATAGAAAACCCACGAAAGATGTATGTTATTTAAAAAAAAAAATCACATAGTTTTATACATATTTTGGACTATGGGGGGCACCATTATTCTGATGATGTAAAATGGTTGCACTCGGTGAGCTACTGCTGCTACCTGTTGCTGTTTTTACCACAACACAAGTTGGAATAGACAACTCGGAAAATAAAATACTGATATGATGACTACAGCTACCGAAAGAGCTTACAGGTGGTGATGGATATAAGTATAAGCTTAAACCAAATGCCGTACCATCGATTTTTCCCCACAAGGAGTCTAAACGCCCCGGATCTCGAGGGAAATCCACGCTGAGAAACTCCTCCAGCGGATGCAGCATCACGATTAGCGTCGGCATGTTTACATTCTAACAGGATGGCATAGTGTTTCTTATCTCAGCCGTGTGTAAGCTGTTTCAGTAGATGCGGTCCACTAAAAACCTCAAAGGCATCGGGGCTGAAGTGGAAATAAAAAAGCAGGTCTTTAGGAAGTTTTATTCATCCACATGCATCTTCCCATTCTTTTTCCCGTGGTAACTAGGATTTACACAAGTTCCAGTCTGGATCCAGAACACCTGAGAAGAGATGATGCCAACCCCTCAGAGGACCTCAGATGATGCTAACCCAGAGACAACATACAGAACTACCACATTTTGCTCTAACAGCAATTACGCAATCAAACTTAATCATCTGTTTGTTTACATCTTTTATTGATTTTTCTGAACATTTCTGCCGTATACACATAAACTGACAGTCACCACTGATAAGCTACTACTAAATATTGTAGAAACTTAATTTTCTGTAAAGTTGCTTTGCAATGATTTGTATCGTAAAAAGCACTATACAAATAAACTTGAATTGAATTCTCCTCTTCTTATCGCTAGGAAATCAGTGAAGTCTTATAATGCTTCTTTTTTTGCCCTCCGACTGAAAATTACATCCAAAAGCCACACAATGTGGTATTGTATCAGTATTTTATTTTCTTGAGTTGTGTATTCTGAGTTGTGTCGTGGTAAAGCACCAGTAGCTCACCGAGTGCAACCATTTGACGTCATCAACGCAGAATGTACTGTGCACATAAAATAATGGCACCCCCCATACTGTAAAAACGATGTTGATTTTTTAAAATAACATACATCTTTAATGGGTTTTCTATTACATATTTCAAAAAGAGACATCATTCATATTATATTAAGCTATACAGTACATGTCTTAACCCGGGGATCCCTTTAAAAGCATTTCTGAGAAGTTTTATACGGCCCCAGATCTCAAGTGCACAGTAGGCCTAACTGTTGCCCTGTTTATAAAAACCAGGAAAAACAGAACACAGTGGACTGAAAAAACCCCCCTCTTTTTTCTACAAATTTGCTTATATTATTTATTTTTTTACCCCCTACAATCCTATATTTAATGACCAGACAAACATAGTTATAAAATGTTGTGAAAATTAATTTATGAATTAATGATTGATAACATATGAATACAGTCGTGGCCAAAAGTTTTGAGAATTACATAAATATTAGTTTTCAAAAAGTTTGCTGCTAAACTGCTTTTATATATTTGTTTCAGTTGTTTCTGTGATGTACTGAAATATAATTACAAGCACTTCATACGTTTCAAAGGCTTTTATCGACAATTACATGACATTTATGCGAAGAGTCAGTATTTGCAGTGTTGGCCCTTCTTTTTCAGGACCTCTGCAATTCGACTGGGCATGCTCTCAATCAACTTCTGGGCCAAATCCTGACTGATAGCAACCCATTCTTTCATAATAACTTCTTGGAGTTTGTCAGAATTAGTGGGTTTTTGTTTGTCCACCCGCCTCTTGAGGATTGACCACAAGTTCTCAATGGGATTAAGATCTGGGGAGTTTCCAGGCCATGGACCCAAAATTTCAACATTCTGGTCCCCGAGCCACTTAGTTATCACTTTTGCCTTATGGACACGGTGCTCCATCGTGCTGGAAAATGCATTGTTCTTCACCAAACTGTTGTTGGGTTGTTGGAAGAAGTTGCTGTTGGAGGGTGTTTTGGTACCATTCTTTATTCATGGCTGTGTTTTTGGGCAGAATTGTGAGTGAGCCCACTCCCTTGGATGAGAAGCAACCCCACACATGAATGGTGTCAGGATGCTTTACTGTTGGCATGACACAGGACTGATGGTAGCGCTCACCTTTTCTTCTCCGAACAAGCCTTTTTCTAGATGCCCCAAACAATCGGAAAGGGGCTTCATCTGAGAATATGATTTTGCCCCAGTCCTCAGCAGTCCATTCACTATACTTTCTGCAGAAGATCAATCTGTCCCTGATGTTTTTTTTGGAGAGAAGTGGCTTCTTTGCTGGCCTTCTTGACACCAGGCCATCTTCCAAAAGTCTTCGCCTCACTGTGCGTGCAGATGCACTCACACCTGCCTGCTGCCATTCCTGAGCAAGCTCTGCACTGGTGGCACTCCGATCCCGCAGCTGAATCCTCTTTAGGAGACGATCCTGGCGCTTGCTGGAGTTTCTTGGACGCCCTGAAGCCTTCTTTACAAGATTTGAACCTCTTTCCTTGAAGTTCTTGATGAACCTATAAATTGTTGATTTAGGTGCAATCTTAGTAGCCACAATATCCTTGCCTGTGAAGCCATTTTTATGCAACGCAATGATGGCTGCACGCGTTTCTTTGCAGGTCACCATGGTTAACATTGGAAGAACAATGATTTCAAGCATCACCCTCCTTTTAACATGTCAAGTCTGCCATTCTAACCCAATCAGCCTGACATAATGATCTCCAGCCTTGTGCTCGTCAACATTCTCACCTGAGTTAACAAGATGATTACTGAAATGATGTCTGCAGGTCCTTTAATGACAGCAATGAAATGCAGTGGAAAGGTTTTTTTGGGATTAAGTTATTTTCATGGCAAAGAAGGACTATGCAATTCATCTGATCACTCTTCATAGCATTCTGGAGTATATGCAAATTGCTATTATAAAAAACTTAAGCAGCAAACTTCTCCAATTTCCAATATTTATGTAATTCTCAAAACTTTTGGCCACGACTGTATATATATATATATATATATATACACATATATATATATATATATATATATATATATATATATATATATATACACTATGAAAAATATACATTTTACTTTTTCTGAAAATTATTAAAATGGAGTCATAAAATTTTACATTTTCTTGTAAATATTAGCTTTAGTAGTTACTTTTTTCAATATGAAACACATGAACTGTGTACATTTCCGAGAATTTGTCACCTATATTATATGAATTTTTTTTAAACAAGTTTCCTTTTTCTGTTGTGGACGCTCTTTTATGTAACTGACTCCTTTATTTATAGAAAATTCTTTATTAACAGTCAAGAAACAAGTTCTTCGTAAAACCAGATCTCATGCTGTTTTGTTGTCTACATTGAGGAGGACACAACACTTAGTCTAACGTGTTTCTGTTATTTGATTAAAATTAACGAAAGGAAAAATGTCACAAACAGTACGAAGTTGCTGTTAATATCTACAGTTTAACAATTACTACTCGAACAAATAATCTATATCTCCATGTGACGTCAGATTTCAATGACCTTGTCAGACCAAATTTCAGGTTAAATTAACATAAAGAATAAGAAACATATAAGAGCAATATTTACATTTCTAGAGTTACACAGTGATTTGCTTACAGAACTGTTTAAAACTCGTCTCTTGATCCTCAAAGCTCTTACACAAGGGAGAGATAACCTTTAGCTATCAGCTATCTCCCCGGCACTAACAAGGCCAATGACAATCACTGTGACTATGGAGATCGACTGGATACTATCCGCGTATTTAAATATAATATTGTAAATCGTAACGCCGGTATACAATGTCAAAGCCATGCAATACGTACGTAACCAGCTCTACCAAAAGCTCGATTCACTGCCCCACTGATCCGCCACATAGAAGCAACCATCTTGTCCACAGTGTGCACCACCACCACCGCTGACTGTCGTCTTCCTCTTCTTTTTGTTTAACGACGATTAGCAAACCTATAAAGTTCAGTACCGCCACCTATTGTTGGCATGGACTCAATACAGCGTGGCCCCTTTAGAGCCCACAGAGCCAAGTAGAGGGGATGTGGTGAATCGAATCCGTCAGGGCTGTCACCTGGTTTTTATTTATTCAAATCCCTCTTTAAGTAAAATCGCTGTAACGCTCAGTGCGGCATATCACCAGCTGGTAAATTCAAATCTGCGTTCATTGACTTTTGCTGAGCCAGAGACAGTCGCGTTTTTGAAAGCGTTTGTCTTGAACTCTTCTCTAGACTGACATCATTCTTTGCTCTTTCTGTAGACTACAATTGAATTGTTATAATTAGTAACATACAATGTTTTTTTTTTTTTTTTTTTTTTTTACAGTAGTCAACATTTGAAGTTGATCAAATTTTTTTTCCTTCAAAGTTGTCCTAAGACAAGAGTGCGTTTTATAAGTTTTAGGACAACTTTGATGAAAGTAGTATTAAAAAATATTTTATGACCCATAACCTATCTAGTACTTAAAAGTAAAAAGACGGGTTTTATGCACAATTAATATAGCCTACATTACATGAAAAGACTAGCCTACTTTGACCATCGCCCGTTATAGATTAACTAACATGATGCATTTACTTAGGTTCCACATATTTAAGAATCAAGATATTTCATGATATAGTTAACACAAATTGGGAATATTTCAAATAAAAATGAAAACATGACAAACATGAGGAAAAAAATATTTTTAGAAAATCTATTTTTAGAAAATCTATCTGCGAAGTTCTTTGAAATCTTTGTATTTCTGTTGGTTTCAAATGGTTTTGAAAAATGTATAGTACTTTCAAAAACTACACTTACCAGGGACGTAGGCACCGGACATGTTAGAAAAGGTTAGTAAAACAGCAGCAATGCATAATTCTGTTAAAAGGACTTTTAAAAACTCGCACTGACAAGAGAAAGAACACGTCCATCAGTCCGCAAGTAAGACTTTTCAGTTCCAAGTGCTGATCATGTTCATTCTGTAAAGCAGTGAACTATACTGTCAGGCCGATTATGAATGTCATTTGGGCTCAGGCAGTGTTTTCAGTCGGTGTTTTATGGTGTCTAAAGAATTTAACACCAGCTGTTTCCAGTCGTCCTCACAAAAATTATTTTCTAAAACTTGTAACTGACACCGGTGACTTACTGCACCTGATTCCAAAAATGTCGGTCTATATAATCATTAGAAGCTACTGGAACAAAGTCTTCAACTGTATGTAAAAATGTACTTATTTTTTCCATCATCAGTATGTGAGGGATATAGTTTTTCATAAAATGAATATACAAAGAATGCTATATCTGAATGGTTACTGGAAATCTTTTCATTTATTTTTTAAAGATGAGATTGCATTTCTTGCATAATTTCTTCTTTCCATAGAAAAAAAAAACCCTCAAACCATTTGGCCCTTGACCTCACATAAGCTCCTTCGGCTAATTCCGTGTACAGGTTATCCATTTCTAAACTGAGTTTATATGTTTTAGTATTAGCATCTTCTGACAGAGAGTTTTTTTTAATTTTTTTTATTAAAGTATTAAGTTCTTCTGTTATCTCAGTAATCTTTTTAAGTTTGTTTTTCTTTAACTCTTCGCCTCTTCTCATAGCCATTTCTCTGACTTTAAATTTAAATAGCTCCCACTGTTGTATACAACTTAAATTTTTGTTTTCAAAAAATTTTGCTAACAATTTAACTTGTTCGACAAAATAATTATCAGAGAGCAGAGTGTTGTTTAATTTCCGATATCAATGATTCACATTACCTTTATCCATATACCCATCAAAGAAAACCGATATCAATTTGTGATCTGATAGAGGTCCACAAGCTATTTTTGTGTCAGATATAGTGAATTAAATCATGAGGAATTAGCCAGTAATCTACTCTCGATTTTAAAGATATCACAACAATTAGGGTTTAAATATCTCTACACATCTTGTAACTTGTCAGTTATAAAATAAAATAAGTCTGAGATTTGTGAACTGGTGTTTTTGGGCGGAAAACGTTCAACTGAATCATCCGGAGCATTGTTAAGTCACCACCGATATATATGTTTTAGGTCTGTTAATATTTCACAGATTTTCTTAAACATTTCTAGATTATGTACTTGAACGCTGAACCCATATACTTTGCAAATTATTAAAACAGAATTATCCAATCTAAGAGACATTATAATCCATCTTCCATTTTCCGAGCAAATAGTTTCCAAAACATCACCTTTAAATTTGTTGAAGAAAATAGCAACACCTGCTGAGTGTCTGGATCCATGACTAAAAACAGTTAAATCTCCAGATTGGGTTTTCCAGAAATTCACATCAGTCACAGGAATGAGTTTTTTTCTTGGAAAAAAAAAAAGAACTTGAGCTTCTGTATGTCTTGCAAAAAGAAATATGGCTTTTCTTTTAATGGCATCACGAATGACTCGAACATTTAAAGAAATAAATTTGAAATTACCAAACTTGTGACCAGCTGTTACAAAAGGGAACTAACTAAACATTGAACTATGAGAATAAACTTTGGAGAAAGTGAAAACTGAGAAAACATGAAACATAAAGTCATTCAAAACACTTGCCCTGACCCGATTTATATTGAAATGTTTCTCGCAGGACAGCCATCAGCTACCATCTGTTCATGTAACTGTTCATCTGAAACACTGATGCGCACCCCTTATTGCCTTCTTCTCTTGCACGTTTCACCAGTGGTCATGCCATCTTCCTTGTAGCTCTCTCCTCCGAAGACAGATACTCTTTGATGTGCAGCCCGTTCTCTTTCAGATACTGGTTATCTTTGGCATCTCGCCACACTGTGTCCCGGTATTGCCGCATGGCGAATTGCATAATTATCACTCTAGGGCGACCATCACTTATTTTCTGTCCCAATCTATGAACTGAATCCACCACATCTGGAAGTTTCTGTGCAATCTTTGGAGATACTTTTATGAAATTATCTTAATAATCACATAACGTGTGTTGTTCTCCCTGTCTGAACCACTTTCTTTAACACCATAAATCCTTAGATCCCATCTTCTTTTGTAGTTCTGCACTCCCATACACATTTCCTTTAGCTGCTCATTTTCTTGCTGCAACGCGGCCAAAAAAATTCCAGATTCAAAATCTTCTCCTTCTGAGATGTGCTCTCAAGTAATAACTTGCTTACGGTGGTAGAAAGAGTGGTAACAGAAGAGACAATTTTTTCCATGATCTTTTCCATGGATTCAACTCTTTGAAATGTGCCATTGCACTTCGATGTAAGTTCTGCAACAGCCTCAAAAAGTGAATCAATTTTGTCGTCAATGTTGGCATTTAATTGACTTTTTTTCCCGATGGATTTTTGCACGGAGTGCACGGAAGTGGTGTAGCAAGGCCTACTATTTCTAGGTCCTTAGAAACTTCACTGACATCCTTGCCTTCGTTAGTTGCCATATCAGTTTCTTTAACTTGAGCCTTTTCTCTATTTCTTTTCTTACCCATATGGGCCTGGCGAGCTTCACAATAGAAGAGGGACACTTCAACTAATCATCAAGAAAATTTTTCGGGTTATCATGCATAGTTTCATGTAAATCTCTGAATTGTCTGACGACAATCTCTAAGCGCGAAGCGAACAGTAAAATAAAAAAAAACTTGAACAGTCTCGCTGTTTGTTTGCTGTTATGGGGGCTTTTACACGCTGCAAGCTTCACGTTGTCTATAAAAATATCAATAGCGCACTCGGCGCGTGGGCGTGGTCGCATTAGATATAATGAAGGGAGACGTGAAATACTGGACATCGCGCTGTTTTCATATGGATTACTTTATTACAGAATATTTGTTTTCAATAAGACTTGCTTAGTTTAAATGTAGACATGTGAAGCTTTCTTTAGATCTATCTCTCATGTCTCTTTGTTGAGTTACTGTTCATTTTAATGACACGTTTCAAAATGAAGATCACGCAGAACCAAGGCGGCAGACATCATGTGTATATACAAATAAAAGTAGACCCTTTACAGATTCGATTGATGTATTGCTTTTATCTGTACGAACAAAACTGAAAATGTAGTATAAGTTATTTTCGGGGTATTCAGGAGAAGATGCCACAGAAGCGTATTCGCATTGGTCAAAAAGGATGGTGGGAGTTACAAATGACCTGCTCTTATCATCTGATCGTGGTTGTATCTCTCTATTAATGCTATTGGATCTTAGTGCTGCGTTCGATACTATTGACCACACTATTCTTTTGCATAGACTAGAACACTTTGTTGGCATTAATGGAAGTGCATTAGCATGGTTTAAATCATACTTATATGACCGCCATCAATTCGTAGCAGTGAATGAAGAGGTATCATATCGTTCACATGTGCAGTATGGAGTACCGCAAGGCTCAGTACTAGGGCCATTACTCTTTACGCTTTACATGTTACCCTTGGGAAATTTCATCAGGAAACACGGTGTTAGCTTTCACTGTTATGCTGATGATACTCAGCTCTATATTTCTTCGCGGCCCGGTGAAACATACTAATTTGAAAAACTAATGGAATGCATAGTCGATATAAAAAACTGGATGACGAGTAATTTCTTACTGCTAATTTCTGAAAAAACAGAGGTGTTAATTATAGGGCCTAAAAGCTCTGCATGTAATAACCTAGAACGCTGTCTAAGACTTGATGGCTGCTCTGTCAATTCTTTGTCATCAGTTAGGAACCTAACTTGTTAGGAAGGTGTGCTATTTGATAGCAACCTTTCCTTAGAAAGACACGTTTCTAGCATTTGTAAAACTGCATTTCTCCATCTCAAAAATATATCTAAATTACGGCCTATGCTCTCAATGTCAAATGCAGAAATGTTAATCCATGCGTTTATGACCTCAAGGTTAGACTATTGTAATGCTCTATTGGGTGGTTGTTCTGCACGCTTAGTAAACAAACTCCAGTTAGTCCAAAATGCAGCAGCTAGAGTTCTTACAAGAACCAGGAAATATGATCATATTAGCCCGGTCCTGTCAACACTGCACTGGCTCCCTATCAAACATCGTATAGTATAGATTTTAAAATCTTGCTTATTACTTATAAAGCCCTGAATGGTTTAGCACCTCAGTATTTGAACGAGCTCTTGTTACATTATAGTCCTCCATGTCCGCTGCGTTCTTGAAACTCTGGCAATTTGATAATACCTAGAATATCAAAGTCAACTGCCGGTGGCAGATCCTTCTCCTATTTAGCGCCCAAACTCTGGAATAACCTACCTAACATTGTTCGGGAGGCAGACACACTCTTGTAGTTTAAATGTAGATTAAAGACCCATCTCTTTAACCTGGCTTCCACATAACATACTAATACACTTCTAACATCCAAATCCATTAAAGGATTTTTAGGCTGCATTAATTAGGTAAACCGGAACCGGGAACATTTCCCATAACACCCGATGTACTTGCTACATCATTAGAAGAATGGCATCTACGCTCATATAAGTCTGTTTCTCTCTTATTCCGAGGTCACCGTAGCCACCAGATCCAGTCTGTATCCAAGTCTGAGGGTCAATGCAGTCACCCGGATCCAGTATGCATCCAGCCCAGATGGTGAATCAGCACCTAGAAAGGACCTCTACAGCCCTGAAAGACAGCGGAGACCAGGACAACTAGAGCTCCAGAGACAGATCCCCTGTAAAGACCTTGTCTCAGACGACCACCGGGACAAGACCACAGGAAACAGATGATTCTTCTGCACAATCTGACTTTGCTGCAGCCTGGAATTGAACTGCTGGTTTCGTCTGGTCAGAGGAGAACTGGCCCCCCAACTGAGCCTGGTTTCTCCAAAGGTTTTTTTTCTCCATTCTGTCACTGATGGAGTTTTGGTTCCTTGCCGCTGTCGCCTCTGGCTTGCTTAGTTGGGGACATTTCATTTACAGCGATATCGTTGACTTGATTTGCAAATTATTGCACAGATACTATTTAAACTGAACTGAGCTGCATGATGACATCACTGAATTCAATGATGAACTGCCTTTAACTGTCATTTTGCATTATTGACACACTGTTTTCCTAATTAATGTTGTTCAGACGCAATCTTTTTTGTTTAAAGCGCTATATAAATAAAGATGACTTGACTTGACTTAATTTTATTGTTGGTATTGCAAAGTATATATTATACATGAGTATATTGCCATTTATATAACTAGGAGAAATAAAATTGAACAGAAAGGAGAACAAGAACTTACAACAGCTTAAAAAAAATGGTAAAATCACGACTTGTGTTTGAGTTTAATTTTTATAAATTAATGAGTACATTGAATATCTTTGAAGTTGAGTGGTGCTGTGATAATGTGCTGTGTTCATTAGTTGAAAATTAAAAAAGGTTTAGAAAATTAAAAAAATTAAAAGGCTTAGACCTTTGTTGTGATAAACAGTAAAGTGTGTTCAAGCGCTAGCAAAAGACAGTGTACAGAAATACCCTTTGAGAGAAGCAGTTATATCAGCGGAAGTTAAAAGCAGATCGTAAGTGTATTTATTTCTTGTCTCATTAGTCTTTAGCGCAGTTGTCGTTGCTAGGAAATGCTTGTTTGTTTACTGTGTTGAGATGTGCTGCGTTTGGTCTCATACTCTATCGCATACATTGTCAGTGTCGTGCGCTTGCTTAGACCTTTGTTGTGATAAACAGTAAAGTGCGTTCAAGCGCTAGCAAAAGACAGTGTACAGAAATACCCTTTGAGAGAAGCAGTTAAATCAGCGGAAGTTAAAAGCAGATCGTAAGTGTATTTATTTCTTGTCTCATTAGTGTTTAGCGCAGTTGTCGTTGCTAGGAAACGCTTGTTTGTTTACTGTGTTGAGACGTGCTGCGTTTGGTCTCGTACTCTATCGCATACGTTGTCAGTGTCATGCGCTTGCTTAACCTTTGTTGTGATAAACAGTAAAGTGTGTTCAGCTGAATTCAATTTTCGTTTTGTCTGACGGGTATACAAAAAAGGTTAGTAAACCGCGGCAGCGGTCTCGGCAGCCCTCCTGTTAAGCCCTCCTCGTGTGAAGACCGAAGAGTGTAAAGACCATCGACTCTACCGTGCGACTCCAAGGGATATAAATATTGTTTTGATTAATCCTTTTTCCTTCTACTTGTTTCACTTCTGTTTCAGTTTGTATAACTAATTCTTACTATGTGTTTCCACATCCCTACTATCACTACCACTCGCAAACCACGCATCACACAATGTAGGCAGCACAATCCTAACAACCTGCACAATCTGCCTATGTCTGCTAATACACTATCTTTTTCTATTGGTCTCTGGAATTGCCAGTCTGTTGTAAACCAAGCCGATTTCATTACTTCTATTATAAGTCATTCAAAGTTAAATCTCATGGCCCTGACAGAGACCTGGATCAAACCAGAGGACACTGCTACACCTGCAGCCCTCTCCAATAATTTCTCATTTTCCCACTCCCCCCCGTTTGACTGGAAGAGGTGGAGGTACTGGTCTGCTCATCTCTAATGATTGGAAATGTAATCCTTTACCATCTTTGGGTATCAAAAGTTCCTTTGAATCTCATTCCGTTACTGTTACCTACCCTCTTAAAATACCATTTTGTAGTTGTCTATCGACCCCCAGGACCACTAGGTGACTTTTTGGATGAATTAGATGTGCTGCTCTCAACCTTTCCTGAGGATGGTACTCCCCTAGTTATGCTTGGAGATTTCAACATCCACCTAGATAAACCTCTATCTGCTGACTTTCCACACTCTGCTTGCCTCTTTTTATCTCAACCGAGTGTCAACTACTGCTACTCACAAATCAGGCAACCAACTAGACCTTATTTACACACGGCACTGCTCCACTGATCATGTACTGGTTACTCCACTGCACACCTCAGATCACTTCCTCCTCACTCTTAACCTCAACATGGTTCCTGACACATCATTTACCCCTCCACATGTCATCTTTCGACGTAACCTACGCTCACTTTCACCCTCCGGCTATCTGCAATGGTTTCATCTTTCGCTTCCTTCCCCTAAACTGTTAGCATCTTTGATGCTAACAGTGCTACTGATACTTTCTGCTCCACTCTTACATCTTGTTTTAGACACTGTTTTGCCCCTTGTCTTCCAGGCCAGCCCGTACCACCCCTTCAGCCCCTTGGTTATCTGATGTTCTACGCGAACACCGTTCTAAGCTTAGAGCTGCTGAAAGGTTGTGGCGCAAATCCAAAAATACTACTGACCTTAATGTGTATCAGTCCCTCCTCTCTTCCTTTTCTGCTAATGTCTCCACTGCTAAAAGGACATACTACCATAACAAAATTAACAATTCGTCTAACTCTTGCATGCTTTTTAAAACGTTTTCCTCACTCCTTTGTCCTCCTCCTCCCCCTCCTGCTTCATCTCTAATAGCTGACGACTTTGCCACGTTTTTCATTAATAAAATTAAAAACATCAGTGCACAATTTTCCATACCACAATCCATCAAGCACATCTCACAAATAAACAAACACTCATTCACATCCTTCTCTTCACTCTCTGAGGCAGAAGTCTCCAAACTCATCCTTTCTAATCATCCTACTACTTGTCCACTTGATCCTATTCCATCTCATCTCCTTCAAGCCATTTCTCCTGCAGTTGTACCTGCACTCACTCACATCATTAACACATCCCTTCATACAGGTGTTTTCCCCTCATCATTTAGACAGGCTCGTATAACTCCACTCCTTAAAAAAAACCCACCCTCAACCCATCTCTTTTAGAGAAATACAGACCAGTTTCCCTTCTTCCTTTCATTGCAAAAACACTTGAACCAGCTGTATTCAACCAAGTCTCTACCTTTCTCACACAGAACAACCTCCTTGACAGCTACCAATCTGGCTTCAGAAGTGGACATTCAACTGAGACTGCCTTGCTCTCAGTTGTTGAAGCCCTAAGACTGGCAAGAGCGGAATCCAAATCTTCAATAATTATCTTGCTTGATCTATCTGCTGCTTTTGACACGGTTAATCACCAGATCCTCCTGTCAACCCTACTGACAAAGGGCATCTCAGGAACCGCACTCCAGTGGTTTGAGTCTTACCTATCAGATAGGGTCCTTCAAAGTATCTTGGAGAGGTGAGGTGTCCAAGTCTCAACATCTAACTACTGGGGTGTCTCAGGGCTCAGTTCTTGGAACCACTTCTCTTCTCTGTCTACATGGCATCATTAGGTTCTGTCATTCAGAAACATGGGTTTTCATACCATTGCTATGCTGATGACACCCAACTCTACCTCTCATTCCATCCTGATGATCCATCGGTAGCTGCTCACATCTCAGCTTGTCTAACAGACATTTCTTCCTGGATGAAGGACCATCACCTTCAACTCAACCTTGCCAAGACAAAACTGCTTGTGGTTCCAGCAAACCCATCATTTCATCACAATTTCACCATCCAGTAAGGCACATCAACCATAACTCCTTCAAAAACAGCCAGAAACCTTGGAGTTATGATTGATGATCAGCTAACTTTCTCAGACCGCATTGCTAAAACTGTCCGTTCCTGCAGATTTGCTTTATTTAACATTAAGAAGATCAGGCCCTTTCTTTCCGAACATGCTGCACAACTCCTTGTTCAAGCTCTTGTTCTGTCCAGGCTAGACTATTGCAACGCTCTCTTGGCAGGTCTTCCAGCCAGTTCTATCAAGCCTTTACAATTAATCCAGAACGCGGCAGCAAGATTAATTTTTAATGAGCCGAAAAGAATACACGTCACACCTCTATTTATCAATTTGCACTGGCTACCAATAGCTGCTCGCATAAAATTCAAGGCATTGATTTTTGCAAACAAAACCACCACTGGCTCTGCACCCCTTTACCTAAATTCATTACTTCAGACTTATGTGCCCTCTAGAAGCTTGCGTTCTGCAAGTGAACATCGCTTGATTGTGCCATCCCAAAGAAGCATAGTCATTTTTACGGACTTTTAAATTAAATGTTCCCTCCTGGTGGAATGATCTGCCCAACTCAATCCGAGCAGCTCAATCTTAGCCATCTTTAAGAATCGGTTTAAAACACATCTCTTCCATCTTTATTTGACCCTCTAACTTTTTCACTCACTATTCTAATTCTATTTAAAAAAAAAATCTAACTACCTTTTTAATCTTTTTGTATTCTATCTATTTTCTTTTAATTTATTATACAATTATAAAAAAAAGACCTCTAACACTAGCTTGCTCTATTCTTTTTGTATTTAGTTTTCTTTTTATTTATTATATTATTTAAAAGCCCTTGCTACGTATACTGTGTTTAGGCTAACTGAGACTTGTTATAGCACTTATATATTATTGCTCTTTTGTTGTTTTTGATTGCTTCCATTGTCCTCATTTGTAAGTCGCTTTGGATAAAAGCGTCTGCTAAATGACTAAATGTAAATGTAAATGTAAAATGAACTGGTTATTTCAGAATTGTTGATGTAAGATCTTTAATAGTATGTGATTTGTTTTTATTATTATTATATTTTTGTAATAAAGGATTGTCAAAATTCAAAAATTCTCTCTACATTGATAAATGTTCTGACTTGAATGTGACGGGTTAGTTGTGGTGTAGATTGTGTTGATGAGTTTGGCTGCTGTGTGAGGTACGAGTGGTATATAATTCTCTATTTTTTCCTTTTTCTTTTTTTTTTTGTTGTTTGTAGTTTGGTTAGTTGTTTATTGGTTTCTGTTTTGTTGAATTAATTTGTGAAGGAGGGAATTGAGTGTTGTGACGGACGGGGTGTCGGCTCCCATGTGTTGGGAGTATGGCCACCACAGGCAGCGGAGGGAGTTTCAATTCTCTGACAAGGCGTCATGGTGTAAAAATAGATTCAGTCGCTGGTGTGGAGGGATGCAGTTTAGTGGTGGGTGAAGCAGTCGGACACAAGAGTATTGTATCAGCGTCCCGTATGAACAGCGCTGTTGTTGTATTTGTGAAAACAGTGGATTTAGCATATCAGTTAGTAGAAAGCGGCATATTGATTAACGGTATTTTTACACCAGTGCTTCCCTTGTCTACACCTTCTAAAAAGGTGATGTTCTCGAATGTGCCACCATTTATGGTTAAACACCATTGTGAAATAAATGTTTCAGACCCACTCAGAGGAGGGGGTAGTTACAGACCAGAAGATCTGAGGTGTTATTCTGTTAACCTTTTTTCGAACCGAATGTTATGGCTGTGTTAATAATAAATTCAAAGCCTAATCTTAAGACTTTAAATAAACATTTGGTAGAACCCGGTGTTTTTTATTTTTGCTTACATTTCAACTAAAGTATAATTTATTCCACATCAATCGCTTCAGCATCTTAAAAGTTAATATTTTAAGTATCATCTTCAATGTTTTGATCACCTCTCACATGTGATGAAACATTTAATCAAAGTCTTTCTTTATGTTTAAATATAAAACGAAAAATATTTATCTTGTTTTAAATGGATGCGACGGATCCTGTTTCTTTGTAACAGCGCAGACGCGACTCACCCATGTCACCTTAAACAACGTCTCATATATTTAGATGAAGTTTGTATCTTTTAGAAAAATATTTTCAGAAAAAGACCCTCGATTCTATTCAGTCATTAATGATGGTTCGGGCAGATAGCTTTATGCCTCTGTGGACCCATGCATTGAATGTTTCACATATGGAGATTGATTTAGCTGATGCTTGTATGTAATTTGAGAACTTTGACCTTTACTACCATTAGGCTATGTTATGCTTAATTTAAAAAAGTTTGTGTAAACACAGTATGGTGTTTTCACATATGGAGCAAATCTAGCCGTGAAATTGTCATTATCTGGCTTTTGCTATGGTCGTAAACTTTACACATACCGCTGATATTTTCAGACACAGAACGGAAGAGTCATTTTGCAGGCTCTCTGTCGCTGTTCAAAAAATAACACTATTTGAAAGCAAAGAACTACAGTAATTCAAGTCATGTACGAATTAACAGTCAGAATATCACCTATACATCTAACGGCTGTTATTTGATATATTTTGTTACAAGTATCTTTACTGTCCATACCATGTATTGTTTAAATATTTCAAAAACCATATTATATTCTTTAATAAAAACATTACATTTAAAAATTGTTATATTATTATTAAATTATGCTAATTATTCAAACTAACAGTTGACATTCTACGTTATCCACCATCACCTTACAAGCATAACATTTCAAACATGTAGCCTACTGAAATCATTTCATTTGGAAACAAAGACAAATTTCTCAAGGTAGTTTCAGTAGTCACATTTTAATGAGATGAAGACATGCAGAGGTAGAGAACGCAACAAACATACCCATTCAGGTCATGAAGCAGCCTGTCTAACACAGCACATATTCTCCAGAATGGGGTAATGATGGTTTCAGTATTTCATGATGAAGACAGACTGAATATTCAGATACCAGATGGGATTGTTCGACTTTTTTCTTACGACAAAGACAATTGTTTGATTTCAAGAACACACAACCGAATCCTAATGCTATTTCGTGAAATAACACAACAATGGCTGATCCATTACAATGCATACATGTCAAGTCTGTTTTATCATAGTTATATCATATTATTCTTGAATATAATTGTTTAGTCTAAATATGGTTTAACAAATCTTTTCCTTTTTATTTTTTCAAAGATGTTAAATTTAACACAAGTAACTAATACCTCATTCAAACGCTACAGACTTCTAGGTCAGGAAACTACAAATCCCAGCATAAACCTCAGACTTCAGACATGGCCACCGGGGGCAATACCCCACAATACTCATACATGGCAGAGGTCTAAAACGTTGGACTTCTAAATATATGCATGCTCAGATACCCTATATATAAAATAAGACTAATATCTCCGTACTATTTGTGAAGTATATGGTCCTTCCCTGTTGCGATGTTACAGTTTAGTGATGTTAGTGATGCAAAGTCCGATTAATTTTCGCGAACCGATTCTTTTGGGGAAGTTTGGGTCAGTGAACCGCTTCAAAGAACAGATTCGTCAGTTCCTTTAGTCATCATGCAGTGATGTCAGTATACATTTCTTTTCTAACAACTCAGTGTCATGTTATATCAATGAAACATTCAAATAAAGTTATCTGTGTGAACGCATATTGCTGATTATTGTCTTTTGTTCATTTTAGTTGATGTTTATATACCCCATTTTTATGCATTGATCCTTCATGTCGGATACGAGTCACAATTTTGACTAACCTACACATAAAAAACGTGGATATGTTCTACATGTCTAAAGTATAAGTCTATAGAAAGAATAAAGCATCCTGATAAACTCATTGATTTAGCTTAACAACTTTAAAATATAATCTGTATGCACGATAAACCGTACGCTCTTAAAATTGATAGTACACAAAATATGTGTAAAAGGACTGATAACACGTTAATGAGATGTTTTGGTTCGTGTCTTACACGACTGTGTGTTACTAAACAGCTTTTTATTAAGTTTTAATATAAAAGATAATAGTTTGTTTGCAATTTAAATGCTTTTATTATGAAATCACACAAAGAACCATTGTTTGTTAACACATTATTAATTGATATAACACTATGTGTTCATTTCTGGTCTGTCTACGAAAATGCCGCAAGACACAAGGCCTCAATCTTACTATCTCTCTGTACATTTAAAACACATAAAGTTGAAGATGGTGTGGAAACACTATTCTCTTTGTATGTGTAAATCAGTTGTTTAAAGCAAAAGCGATGATTCAGACCGTTTTATTCAGTCTTTGTGATTCAGGCCTCGGACTTTTAGTTTTGTTCCAGGAAACAGGTAAGTGTACATTGTCATGTCTGGCTTTAAGAAATCATCAGGTCAGCAGCTTTTAACATCTCTAATTGTTTCACAACTGCAAATCTTTGTTTAGCTTAAGTATTAGTTTATAGTCAGTTACAAACGTGTCAGGAGTGAAGCTTATATGTTTTTTTTAAATAATCATAATAAAGTTACAGGTTTACGGTAGTTGGATGAACACTTCACAGTCCTCAGCGTTATCTTTTTAATAAAATATTCCATGGATGTCATTAAGGCAAATTCTGTAACAGCGTTTCATAAATGAATATAAACGTACAAATCTTTATAGCGACAATAAGAACAATATAGCCTAACAACACAAACACAAATGATTGTTCTAAGTCTTTCATGCACCAGGCTTATTCCTGGTAAGTATACCTAAAATTGCTAGATATCTCGACTTTATCCTCTTGTTTAACGGAGCTACTGCGACCGTCACACCGTTGTGAGATATAAGCCGCAAAGGTTTTTTTTTTTTTTTTTTATAGGGTTACACTCTGAAACAAGAACAAATTTAAAAGTTACCATGACTTTGCTCGTTCTTTCTGTTTGAATTTGTTTCCCATCTAATGGTAATTGTTAGGTCTTACGCTTTGTTTCCTAGATTTTGCTGGCATGTTAGATATGTTCGAGGACAATGTTTCTGTGAATTTGCTTAATAAAATATCACTTTAACCTGTCATTTTTTATTCATGTCGTTTATGTTACATTATACTAGTTTATATCAGATATAAGATACAAGATTGTTTCTTAATTATTTTCCGTCTACACTCGTACATTCTATTAGGCCTGCTCATTTTCTTTTTATTAAATTGATTTAAAAAATCTTGCTATGTTTACTGCGTTAGACTATCACAACACTTAGTCCTCAACGCTTCCTCATTTGTAAGTCCCTTCGGACGTATGCAAAATCAGTAAATTGAACTCGGAGAAAAGAATAAGAGTGATTCAACCTTTTATTTTTAACAATACATTGAAGTAATGAAGAAAATTATCAAATTGTTATTACAAACAATAGTAATGACATCACAGGTTATCTAGCCAGAAAAGAAATTTTACACAGACCAGTATGTCTCGGGCTAGTATGAAATCGACTAGCGTCTCAATAATTTCACATATCTCGGTGTCATCATTTTTTGTAACCAGCCACACGCATAATTCTGACACATACGTACACATCCCAGGACCTCAGTAACTCCAAATTCACCGTTACATTCAGACATCCCAGCCCGAATTTTTCTGACAGATTGGCCCTTTACTGCCAATACTGACTCTTGTCAAATCAGCCCATGAACTGCTTAGGTCTCTTGTGTCATCCATTTCATTTTTTTTTTAAGTTTGTTACACGCTTGGGATCCCCCGTACAATCATGATTCGGATCGCATGCATGATCAATGACCGTGCGCATCAGATCAATCATTTGGTCTCTGTACCAATGTTTAAACATAGAGTATATGACATCTTTCACAGGACACAATTTTCCCGCGGTGCAGTCGCACTCCGGTTGCTCATCCGCATGCTTCGTCAGCTTTTGCGCATCGTCAGACATTCTTTTCAGAAATCGTTCCAAGATGTAAACTCTTAATCAATTGAAAATAGCCATTTACTAGAATCTGGGGCCGGTTGCATAAACATAGTCATTATCTTAAGACTGTGTCTAAGAAATAGTCTGACTAACTAAAGTCACTGAAGAAAGACCATTGCATAAAATAAGCTCACACCTATCTTTATTAAGACAGTCTAAATCGCAGTGATTTGTGGGAAAAATAAGACGCTAAACCACTTAAACAAAATGGCCGACAGTACGCGCTCGTCACAGTTTTCCTTTGCGGAAAATATTTGTATATTAGAGGAATACAATGCTGCTAAATCGACTTTAATGAACAAATTTAACGATTACAACGGCAATAGCAAAAAAACACAAAGCTTGGACAACAATTACGGGAAAGAGTTAACAGTGTCAACCCATCTGTCAACCGATCCGTCAAAGATGTTCAAAAACGGTTTAAAAATATGGTTCAAGAGGCAAAAAAGGAAATTTTTAAGCGAAAAAACCCAGCAACGGGGGGAGGACCATCTCCTAAATTGAAAAGAATCTTTAGATATATTTAAGAGATTAGAAGAATTTTAGTGTAAGTTAATGTGTAGTGATTTGAAGATTATATCATATTTCAGCTGATTGTACTGATACTATGCATCAAATATTTTGTAAGTATTGTCTCAATTAATAAACTATAATATGTCCACTTAATTTGAAAGTATAAATTCTTTCATTGTTCTCAGTCAAACTGAGAAAATGTTTTCTACAATCATCTGTCGAATGTAACGCCCAGATCCATCTTCCCCTCCTGCCTCAGTAATCTCCAAAGTGGGTTCTTCACAAATTTGGTCATCCTCCAAGTCTGGGAGTGCAAGATCTCTATTAAATTGAAAATGATATTTTACTCATTTAATTTAACATCAATGGGGAATATGTAGCTAGGAGTTTTAATTACAGTTAAAAACATATTTATTACCTTGCCATGTTATGCAAAACAACGCATGCACAGATAATGTTGCAGACTTTTTCTGGTTTTCATTTTGAGCTCTGCATGCAGACAATGAAATCTTCGTTTCAGGACTCCAAAACACCTTTCAATAACATTTCTTGTTTTGGTATGGGCTGTGTTGTACCGAGCTTGAGGCACACTGACTGGATTTAAGAAAGGTGTGAGTAGCCAGGGTTTTAGTGGATAACCAGAGTCAACCAAGAGCACACCCTGCAATTCTCCTCTCTCAAATGCATCATGAATTTGGGAATTCACTAAAATTCTAGAGTCATGGGTTGATCCTGGCCAACGAGCAACACAGTTGAGCCCTCTTAGTTTGGCATCACAAATAGCCTGCACGTTAATACTGTGATAGCCTTTCCTATTAACGAACAATGGCTCATGAGTTGAAGGTGCTTGAATCCTAATGTGTGTTCCATCAATGGCTCCAACTACATTTGGAAATCCTGCAATGTTGAAAAAAATCTGCCTTCACCTTGTTCAAGGTAGAGACATCAGTCGGATAAAGTGGAAGTCTTCCTGACAGTGCACAGGCAACCCGATGAATAATTCTTGATGCTGTAGACTTGTGTTCCCCAATTAAGTCTGCAGCTGTGTTTATAAAACATCCTGTGGCAAAGAAGCGTAGAGCTAGACATATGTGTAGCAGTGGAGAGATGCTGAAATTTCTTGAAGTTTCAGGCCTCAAATGCTCCTCCAAGTCAATTGCTAGTTCTTGTATTGCATGTCTAGGAAACCTTAGCTTCTCCAGCAGTTCCTTTTCAGAAAGGACTTCTAATGGGTTTGAACGGTCTTTGAATACTCTTTCTCTTCTTATTGCCCTTTCATAAAAGCAAATATTAAAATGTGCCATACCGCAAGACAAAGTCGGGCCACATTTGTGAATCTAGAGCACTTGACAGTTTATTTTGTTTCCATGGCAACATAGATTGTAAAGGAAAGTTAGCCAAGGGGAAACCAGTCTTACTTTTTTGTCTTAAATTAGACCAGTCTAAAATGTTATGCAACTGACTTAAAAAGTAAATACCAGTCTTAAAGAAAAAAATTAGACGACTAACTTGCAAGACTAGTCTTAAATAGATTTATGCAACCGGCCCCTGGATTGACTGTTTTAATCCATGATAGTCCAGGTCTTGTGCATTTTCTTTTTCTGGGATACCTACATAGTATATGAGTATTTGACAAATTGGATTGTTGAAGTCGATTCTGTCGGTCCGTGTAGATAACATTACGACATGTATTGTATCCAATCGGTATGGTTTGCAGATCTAGGACAATTAGGCAATAACTGCAAAGTTTATGAGAAAGGCCGCTCTAACAGCTATGTAGTGTAGCCGTAGTCACGAGTAAGTAGTAACGGATCTTCTTTGTATCGTACATTCAAGCTAAATAAATAGTTTGGGGACAGGTCTTGTTTCGACTATTGGCTGGTTGTTGAGATCAGGGCGTTGCACTCCAAAGTGGAGGAAGGTGAAGGGGGGCCTGTTTAGGGATTGACCGGCGAAGGGATTGATTGTCGCTATAAAGATTTGTACGTTTATATTCATATATGAAACGCTGTTACAGAATTTGCCTTAATGACATCCATGGAATATTTTATTAAAAAGATAACGCTGAGGACTGTTTGAGTAACACTCTGTCAAGTGTTCGTCCAACTACCGTAAACCTGTAACTTTATTATGATTATTTAAAAAAACATATAAGCTTCACTCCTGACACGTTTGTAACTGATAATAAACTAATAGTTAAGCTAAACAAAGATTTGCAGTTGTGAAACAATTAGAGATGTTAAAAGCTGCTGACCTGATGATTTCTTAAAGCCAGACATGACAATGTACTCTTACCTGTTTCCTGGAACAAAACTAAAAGTCCGAGGCCTGAATCACAAAGACTGAATAAAACGGTCTAAATCATCGCTTTTGCTTTAAACAACTGATTTACGCATACAAAGAGAATAGTGTTTCCACACCATCTTCAACTTTAAGTGTTTTAAATGTACAGAGCGATAGTAAGATTGAGGCCTTGTGTCTCGTGGCATTTTCGTAGACAAACCAGAAATGAACACATAGTGTTATTTCAATTAATAATGTGTTAACAAACAATGGTTCATAATAAAAGCATTTAAATTGCAAACAAACTATTATCTTTTATATTAAAACTTAATAAAAAGCTGTTTAGTAACACAGTTGTGTAAGACACGAACCAAAACATCTCATTAACGAGTTATCAGTCCTTTTACACATATTTTGTGTACTATCAATTTTAAGAGCGTACGGTTTATCGTGCATACAGATTATATTTTAAAGTTGTTTAGCTAAATCAATGATTTTATCAGACTTTCTATAGACTTATACTTTAGACGTGTAGAACATATCCGCGTTTTTTATGTGTAGGTTAGTCAAATTGCTCAGTCGTGACTCGTATCCGACATGAAGGATCAATGCATAAAAATGGGGTATATAAACATCAACTAAAATGAGCAAAAGACAATAATCAGCAATATGCGCTCATACAGATAACTTTATTGATAACCTAAACATTGTCCACTGTTTGGCACTTCCGGGTGAACGCTGGCGCTGTTAGCTGCTGCTGCTCAGGGAGGGAATTTTAATACTTTTAGCGCTTCAAAATCGTCCTGCACTTATGAATGCATGGATGCATCTATGAACTGTTTTAAATCATTTTAAGGAGTCTGACCTCTGTATCCACGCTGATTCGGCGGGTTTGTACGCTGGTTGATCTACCTGCGTACCTATGACTGTTGATGCTCTCTGCGGTTGCCGATTGACTGCCGGTGTTATATGAGGCGCCGCGTAGGATTTAAATCAAACTTCGCTTATGAATACATGTATAAAACACGTGCATATACACCTATACATTACTCACATATACATGCATACTACTGGACGTTCACAAATACATATATGAAATACACATGCACACTAATATGAAATCGATACCAATACATATAATGTTAACAATGAATGCATACACACTTGTGAATAACTTGCGTATACATATAAACTTGACGTGTGCATACACCAAAAGACACTCGCATATATGTATAAGCTCGATCCATGCATATACACCTACACACTCTCGCATACATATAAATTCGCTGCATACAAACACAACTGCACATACTCGCATATACATATAAACTTGATCCGTGCATATACACCTATTAAACACTCGCACATAAATGTAAACTCGATGCGCGCATACACATATATAAAACACTCGCGCATACATAAAAAATAACATTTACTAACGTATACAGTTCAGATAAGAAAGACACATGCTTTATTTGTGTACATATATATTTGCAAGTGATTTCATTGTGGATGTGCGTAAACTTTTCAGTTTAAACGAAGGCATTTCAGTGTAAAAGGAAGGCATTTCAGTGTAAACGGAAGGCATTTCTGTGTAAAAGGAAGTCGTTTAAGCGTGAACGGAAGGAACCTGTCTATAGACAAATCCGGCGAAACACGGAAGTAAAGCAGCGCCGCCATTACTGCGTGCCTTGCTGCTAAGGAAGTAGCAGAAGTAGCGTTAGTCCCGTAGGCGGCCGTAGCAGATTATAGCTGTACGAAAAGTTATTTTTATTTAGTTTTTTTTTTAGTACGTATGCTGTCCAGTGATGCCGAGAAGAGTGTGTTTTGTGGTTGGCTGTTTTAACAACAGCACAAAACTACAGACATGGAATAAACCCGTTTGTGAAATCCACGAACCTTTGTTGCACATTGACTGCCCATGTTCACGGCCATACGGATTACACAGAGTTCTTTACTATTAGCTAGAGATGATCAGTTCAGGTGCCGCTAGGGATCTGTCGCGTCACGTTTACAAGCACCAAAACGGTATTCATTGTTTGAATTTCATAATAAAATTGACAGAATCTGAGAGCTGAGATTGTCGGTCTCCGTGTCCTCGTTGCTTCGCGATTTTTTCTGTGCGTGAGAAAATGGATGTGTGGTGTGAGCGTGTGAGCGTGTGAAAAGTGTCAATTGCGTGTGCCTCACATTTTATTGCATTTGTATTAGTTTGAAGAGTAAAAAAAATCTGTGGGTCTTAACGCAATTACAATCGGCAAGTCGGTCGGACAAAAAGGGGAAAAAAATAATTAATTGGGTCAGTCCTAAATTGACAGGGTCAGTCAGTTATGGCAAACAAGAATATTTTTAAGGATGGCCTAATAGTTATTTGAAATTTGTGAAGCTTGTGAACATATTAACAACACAGCTAGTAATGACAGCGTTCGGTTTTATTGTTGTCATCAATTAATACACTTCTTAATTACAATACATTACATATTTATACATTATTACATTATGTTGTCAATAAATTACCTTTATCAGTAAGTTTTGGCCACTGCCTGACATCATCTACCCAATTTTCCCTTTCACCAGACATTTTCTTTAATGAACAGGATCCGCTTTCATTGAAATGTCATTAGAGGGCACCGGCAAGTGTCACACCGTCACACGAATTCGCAGGCACGCAGTAATGGCGGCAGGCAAGATGGCGGCGCCCATAGAGTTTGCGGCGGATTTGTGTATATGGTCTATATACCGCATTTGCAATCATGGACAGGCATCGTGGTACAACTGAAGCAATTAGCATTTTGCGAAATGTTCTTTCTTCACCCACTATTATAAGATCAATTACCAATTCAGTTGAATCGAATGTGTTGCCTGCTCAACTGCAGTCAGAAACACAATCTAAATCGCACACTTTGTTTTGGCCTTCTACCCCTGGTATACAAAAGCATCAATAACACGCAAACGATGTCAACATTATCCGCCGGCAAAGTTCACGGACCATATCACACTTGCCAGCAGTAAGTTAATTGGCAGGCTCGATCTAGAAAAAGGTGAGGATTTAACTTCTATGCAATCTTCGTGAAATAGCTGCAAACGCTATGCAAATTACACACACACAGAAAGATAGAATAAAATTTCCTGTCTCTAGTTAAAAAATATAAAATGTGTTCCCAACTAAGTCCCAGTTTTAATAGTGAGCTTTGCCATTTTCAGAATTAAGGATGTCAAGCAATTTAAATGTGGTTAAAGTTTGCTTTTTGTTAAACTGTGTTTGTTTTTACAGGCCAAGGACACAATACCATCGGACTTTTAATAAGGATGTTCTACTGTTGACCTCCCCTGACGATAATGTAGTAGTAAAGCAAAAGAAAAAACAGCACTTGCATGAGATTGGACACATATTAAATGCGTTTGAACTTGACAAAGCATGGGATAGAACGGTCTTAAGAAAAATCAAAGAAAAAGTGCCACATGATTTAAGGTAAATGTTTTTTTGTAAATGTTTTTTAAAAGATGTTAGTTATTGTAAATGTTTTACTGCGTGATGTATTATTTAAGGGTTTATTAGTACCACTGGTTTTAATTGTGTGTAGTTTGGAAATACTTATGGGATGTATCCCATACAAGCTCATTACACCTTAAGTGAAGGTCAGGAACTGGATAGCAGCTTGATTTTAAAGGTGTTCAAGCTGAAGTCCTTGTACGTAAATCCCTTAAGACCACTACTCTTGGTAAGACTGGAGTGTGTTTGTGTTTTTTTTTTTTTTTGTTATGAAGTTTAATTGATTTACTTTTTTTCTTTCCCATATGGGCTTCCTTATAGGGTTTAGGGTTATTTTAGGCCATATACAGTTGTACTCATAAGTGACGTGACATACAGCCAAGTATGTTGACCCATTATTCGGAATTTGTGCTCTGCTTTTAACCCATCCAAAGTGCACACACACAGCATGAACACACACCCAGAGCAGTGGGCAGCCATTTATGCTGCGGCGCCCGGGGAGCAGTTGGGGGTTCGGTGCCTTGCTCAAGGGTACCTCAGTCGTGGTATTGAAGGTGGAGAGAGCGCTGTAGATTCACTCCTCCTACCTACAATCCCTGCCGGCCCGAGACTCGAACTCACAACCTTTTGGATTCTCTAACCATTAGGCCACAACCTCCCTCATAAATTTACATACCCTTTGCAGAATGTGCAAAATATTAATAGTTGAAACAAAATTTGAGGTATCATGAAAATTGCATGTTATTTTTTTAATTTAGTTCTGTCCAGAATAAGTTATTTCACATGAGATGTTTACATATACTCTACAAGACAAAATAATAACTGAATTTATGAAAATGACCCCATTCAAAAGTTTACTGTAATACCCTTCATAAATAAACCCCTAATAAACCCTTAAATAATACATCACACAGTAAAACATTTACAATAACTATAACATCTTAAAAATATATATTGTTTACCTTAAATCATGTGGCTTTTTTTATATACCCTTTCTATCCCATGTTTTGTCAAATTCAAACGCATTTAATATGTGTCCCAATCTCATACAAGTGCTGTTTTTTTCTTTTGCTTTACTACTACATTATCGTCAGGAGAGGTCAACAGTATAACATCCTTATTAAAAGTCCGATGGTATTGTGTCCTTGGCCTGTAAAAACAAATACAGCTTAACAAAAAGCAAACTTTAATTAATCAAATTTAAAATTTCTTGACATCCTTAATTCTGAAAATGGGACTTAGTTGGGAACACATTTTATATTTTTTTAACTATAGAGGCAGGACATTTTACTCTCTCTCTGTGTGTGTAATTTGCATAGCGTTTGGATGCATTTCATGAAGATTGTTGATGTTGGCATCGTTTGCGTGTTATTATAATAGCGGGCGAAGAAAGAACATTTCGCAAAATGCTAATTGCTTCAGTTGTAGAACGATCCCTATCCATGATTGCAAATGCGGTATACAGACAGGTGACTTCCGTTCACGCTTAAACGACTTCCTTTTACACTGAAATGCCTTGTTTACACTGAAATGCCTTCCGTTTAAACTGAAAAGTTCACGCACATCTACATACGAAATCACTTGCATATATATATGTACACAAATAAAGCATGTGTCTTTCTTATCTGAACTGTATACGTTAGTAAATGTTATTTTTATGTATGCGCGAGTGTTTTATGGATGTGTATGCGCGCATCGAGTTTACATTTATGTGCGAGTGTTTAATAGGTGTATACAGTGGCGCAAAAAGTGGGTATGTGCTCTATGCGGCGCATAGGGGCGCCGCACCATGGGGGGCGCCAAAGCGATGGTTATTTTTTATTTTTTTAAATAATAAAAGTTATATAAATTTATATAAAAGTTATATATAAAAAAAAGTTATATAAATTTTAGAGGACTAACAGGCTAGAGTAGGCGCCGGTGCCCTTATAAGATTCCATCATAGAATTTAGACATAGAAGGGTAATATCGCGAGTGGGCGGGGCGCCGTGAGCGCTGAGTGAGCATCAGTAAGGGCCGTTACATAGTCAACGCGAGAAACGCGAGCAAGCAACGCGAGCGACGCGAGCGACGCCCTCCGTTTCATAGTCTAAACAGTGGACGCAAGCGTCACGGGCGATGCGTGTATGCAATACACCGCTCACGCAACAGGGGGTAGTAGAGTCGGGTGATAGTAGAGTCGGGTCGCGTGATATTCAGATCACAATGGCAACTGAAGAGGAGTGTATTCTGTTGCTGATTTTACATCGGCTGCAACAAAGGCAACGCAGAGATAGACGGTGGTATGTTCGCCCTTTAAATCAAAAAAGAGATCAGGATGGGGAGTTTGTGTCTCTGGTGCTTCCCATGCGAAGCCTGGACGAGGAGAGACATTTCCAGTATTTTAGGATGTCGGCGCCAAAATTTGATGAATTGCTTTCACAAGTCGTCCGCTTTCTCCCGGACACTCACCAAAATCACCGCAACCCGATTGGAGCTTCGCAAAAAGCTTGCAGTGAACTTTTGCGGTACCTCACAACAGGCATCAGCCTGCAGGCACTCTCTGCCAGCTACAAAATGGGCACCAGCACTGTTTCGGGCATTGTAGAAGAGATGTGTTGTGCCATCTGGGATGCCCTTCAGGGGGAGTACATGGCCTTTCCTTCGAGCAGTCAGTGGCAAGACATAGCGGAGGACTTTTGGAGACAGTGGCAGTTTCCCCTATGTGTCGGGGCGATTGACGGGAAGCATGTTCGCATCAGAGCACCACCACAATCAGGCAGCGATTTCTATAATTACAAAGGTTTTTTTTCTATTATCCTTATGGCAGCTGCTGATGCGAACTATAGATTTATTTACGTCGATGTTGGCGCATTCAGGCGTGAGAGTGATGGAGGTGTGTTGGGCCGCAGTGCGTTTGGATCCAGACTGGCACAGGGCAGTCTCAATCTACCTGCTCCTGCTGTCCTACCGGGCACCACAACGCCCAGTCCTTTTTTTTTCTTGGGGGATGAGGCATTTCCCTTACAGGAGAACCTGATGCGACCCTATCCAGGTGAGAATAAAAAATAATTGATAGCAGACCTGCTCAATAAAATAGCCCAGAAGCAATGAAAAAGAATGCACTGGTCTTAGCTTGTTTATAGATTGTTATATATTTATAGTTAATAACATTATTTGTCTTCTCATTTAAGGGACGAACCTCCAGGATAGGAAGCGTATTTACAATTACCGACAGGCCAGGGCGAGACGCGTGGTGGAGAATGCCTTCGGTATATTGGCTGCGCGCTTCCGAATTTTCAGCCGCCCGATTGACTGCAAACCTGAAAAAGCGGTGAAGCTCGTGAAGGCGTGCGTGGCTCTCCACAACTTTCTGGCATCCACTGAACGTGCCAGATATATGCCCGCCACCTTTGTGGATGCGACGTCTGACACCGGAGAGGTCCAGCCTGGAGAGTGGAGGCAGCACGTTGCGGGGGACCAGAACATGGTCGACGGACCACGGTGTTTGGTCGGCAGCAGCAGACCCTCCCGGAGAGCGGCACTTGTCAGGGAGCAGCTGGCTGACTTCTTTTTATCAGATGCTGGCGTGTTTCCCCACCAGTACAGTGTGCTACGATTGGGTAGCACTGACCAATAAATTGATAAAAGGTCGCTTTGAAGCATGAGGTTTTTTTTAATTAGTTAATACTTTACACATTTTAACTAATATGGCATTGTGAAAACCAATACACATTTTAACTAATATGGCATTGTGAAAACCAAATGGTGACAGTGTAATTCATTTTCATATGAAGGCTACTGAACTTTAACATGTTTTACACAGAACATGACATAACAAATGTCTCAATAACAAATAACGTCAGTAACAGCATGTAGCCTACAATATTGGTAGACAAATTAAGTCGAATTTTAAAAGGGCTCATACTGCCGCATGAGCTGTTTGATGTCACGCATCAAAATTGCACTTTGTTCCTGTGGGAGATTTTGTAGAAAATGGCACAGGGTAATTACAAAAAGTGGTGTGTATGTCCCTCTTTTCGCTTTCCCTCTCCCTCTCTCTCTCCCTATCCCTCTCTCTCTCCTGCCGTATTTCCTGCAGCCTATCGAGGAGCGTACGCTCGCATGGATCCATAATCGGCCTGTGGCTTTTGCGCTTCCTTTTACCACCACGGGAGGCTGATGATGTCGGGGTGGTAGGGGGATGAGATGGTGTAGAAACGGTCGAAGCCACTAGTGTTGGGGTGGTGGGAGGGTCAGATAGAAGTGGGGAAAACTGGGATATGGATAAGTCGGGTTTGGGGGTAGATGGAAGTGCCTGATCTCCCTGTGCAATAATGCTTTCCTCCTCCTCATCATCATTATCGTCGCCCTCATCGTCTCCCTCACCTGCCTACACAGAAAGAAAATGTAGGCCTACTCCTGTTTCAAACGTCCTGACCAAATCAGTAGCCTACCATTCTCAGTAAATGACAGTTATAAAGGAATCAAAATAATAAAATATAACATAACATAAATTTAAATGTACAAATTGAATGGATTTGAATGTACACACACATCTCCCCCCCCTCTCTCTCCCCTGCCGTAGGCTATTTCAGCTTCTCGAGAAGGGGCACACAGCATTGACTTCTAGATAGGCTACACACAACGTTGTTTACATACCGAAAAATTTGATTCTGTAGTCCTATGCTTTATGAATTCACTCAGCCAGCTAAGTTGAGTCAATATTTTTGGGTAGCCGAAACTTAGCTGCCCCGCACCACTTCTGCACGCCACCTTCCACTTTTTGTGCGCCCTGGTGAATTTGTCACGGGCACTTTTCCAGTCCGTTTTTACTTTATCTATGGGTTTTCCCATCGCGGTTGCAACCTCTCTCCATGCATTTTCCAACGCTATTTTATTTGAATGTAATTGCGATGAACTATCGTATAAATGTGAATGAATACGTATAAGTTCGCATAATTTTTCCTCTTCGCCCGCCATTGTATTCAAACCTTCTTCTTCTTCTTCTTTCTGTTTATTGGCGGTTGGCAGACTAGCTTATTAGTGCATTACCGCCACCATCTGAACTGGAGTGTGGAGCATCGATGCATGTATATGTATTATATATGTATGTATATCATACTAAATACTACCACTAATAGTCAAAAATAAATAAATAAATAAATAAACAAATAAATAAATAAATAAATAACCATCATTATATTCTTATATAATTTCCTGTATCTTTAAGATATTTCAACAAAGCAAATCTAATATTCTTATTCCTTTTTAGCTTACTTAATATATCTACTAGCATCATGCTTCCACCTTCTTCTATTACTTTAGCTTCTAGCATTTGTCGTTCGTTGTTATATGCTCTACAATGCAACAGTACATGCTCTACAGTTTCACAAATCCCACAATGCATACATAATCCATTCGGATGTTTCTTAATTCTATTTAAATTTACATTCAATGCAGTATGTCCTATTTTAATTATTATTATTACTGATTCTTCTCGTCTTCTTAATCCCATGTCATTGTTACGTATTCCTACTTCCCTTTGAATTCTATATAGATGTCGTCCAGTCTTCTCTTTCTCCCAAAGTTTCTGCCATTCATTTATAAGAGCTTTCCTAATTATTGTTTTTGCTTCTGCCTTACTAATTTTTATGTCAATTCCTATCTGATTCAAGTTCAAAGAATTCTTAGCCTGCTTATCTGCCTTCTCATTTCCTTCAACTCCAACATGTGCTGGAACCCAAATAAATGAAATAAAAATGCCCTGATTTTCCATTCTATAAATATACTGCAGTATTTCAAGTATAACATCTTGTCTGCAGTTAGACTGGCCTGATTGGATGCTCTTTAATGCAGCCAATGAATCTGAACATATTACTTTTTTTTTTGTTTGTTTTTTTTCTATTTTCCTCTACCCACTGGAGAGCCATAACAATAGCTACCAACTCTGCTTTAAATACAGATAAAAAATCTGGGGTTCTTTTCTTAATAACTATTTCATAATGTGGAATAACTACTGCTATTACTGTTTTCATAGTTTCTGGATCTTTTGAACCATAAGTAAATATCTGTATAATATCATAATACTTCTGATCCATATATTTATTAACTCTTATTTTTATTGGATCACAATCCTGTTTCTTCACTTCATCTGTTAAATAAAGATCTACTATAGGCATTACAAACATCCATGGTGGAACCGCTGACATGTGTACTGTATTACGTATTCAAACCTTCTTCTTCTGTAAACACAATATACTTGAATTAATGTACAATACTTGCAATGTCGCCCCCACCGGCAACGCATAGTATTGCGTGCATCGGGGCGTCGCGTATCAAAAACTAGGACGACACATTTGGCTACGCACCGACGCATAATGGCGGCCGAAGCGTAGCCTCGGGGACGCGTATGCGTACAGATGCGTTGACTATGAAACGGCCCTAACGTTAGTGAGTTGCGGTGAGTTGTTGTTGAAACTCGAAAAAGATGGATAAAGCAAAAAAGCTATCGGGGGGTAAAATAGAAAAAGAAAGAGGGAAAAGGAGATGGCATGTCAGGGGATGCAACAGCAGCTAAATAAGTGGATGGTGAAAGGCAACAGGTAGGATTTAAAATGTGACGTCTATGCTTGGAGGCTTGCAAATACGTTATTCATGTTAACAGACTAGCTAGCGTTTGCTAGGGTTGCCACCCGTCCCTTAAAATACGGAATCGTCCCGTATTTAAAGGTAAAATGATGTGTCCCGTATCAAATCAATACGGGACGCGATTTGTCCCGTATTTTACAAATGCCAACATATAGTTGAATATACAAAAAAGTATATTGCACTGTTTATAATACTAATAGCAGTTATAATTAAATCAATTTCATACGAGGTATTAGAGAAGCTCATTTGCGCGTGATTCCATTTTGGCATCTTGTTTTCATGGAGACGGAGTCTCCAGAACGCGCGCAGTTAAAGCCCTTTCATGCGCTAAACCAGCGCGGTTTAAAACATCTAGAGCTCACTCACATCCGCCCTTTGAACACAAGACTCTCCAGACGTAGGGATGAATAGGAAAGTTATCAGTGTGTCTATCCTGTAACTAATGATGAACGTGCAGTTTGCAGAGAAGCATTTCAGTTGCTCAAGTTGGACTGTCTGATTTAAAGGGATAGTTCACCCAAAAATGAAAATTTTGTCATCGTTTACAGTTGTTCCAAACCTTAATATTTTCTTTCTTCTGTTGAACATAAAAGAAGATACTTTGAAGAATGTGGGTAACCAAAGAGTTTCTGGTCCCCAAGGACTCTGTTAGTATTTTATTTTATTTTTATTTATTTTTTCTTGAAGTTACTGAGGACCAGAAGCTGTTTATTCTTCAAAGTATCTTCTTTTGTGTTCAACAGAAGAAAGAACTTTAAGCAGGTTTAGAACAGCCTGGGTAAATTATGATTTATATAATTTTGATTTTTGGGTGAACCATACATTTAAAGTGACAGACACATCTGTGCTTCAAGGTATAGGACTATTGTTTTATTAAAATTGGTATAGTCTGTTAATGTAATATTCCATACATTATCAGAGCTTGGTAGAAATAATTATTATATATTTTTAGACATGATTAGACAGATGAATTAATAGATTATAATTAACGTTAGACTCTGTTTATTAATTTATCATTTATATTAATCATAAATGTATACAGTATGTCATATAAATTTTTTACAAATTACTATTTAGTATTTAGATAAAAATTGGACGAATAAATGTAGTCCTAATTTGAGCAAATGAATAATAAAAATAAAAAAAATATCCCATCCAGGTAGCAGCTGCAGAGCTGTCAAAAAAAAGACTAATAATAATTAATAAGTATAAATAACCAAATTTAAAATAAAATTAATATATTAATATTTTCCGTTGGAAGTTTGACGAATAAGAAAGCTTGTGCATGATTTTGGGGGGTGGGGGGTGGTGGATGGGGGGGGTGTTAGTCGTGAATGGGTGTCCCTTATTTTGCCTCTCTGAAGGTGGCAACCCTAGCGTTTGCTAACACTGGGAATGTAGCAGACAGAATATGTAGCTAGGTTGCTGAGCTGAAAACTGAAAAATATAAGGTAGCATTTACAATAAATGACAAGAATCTGGAAAGCAACTTTAATATCTCTGGTTTACTGTGGAATCATGCATAGATTTGCTACCAAACTTGGAGGCTTGCAAATATTAATGTTGACTGGCAAGTGTTTACCAAAATTTTTTGCTGCATACCCCCCTAACACTGGATAGTTGCACCCCTGGGTGTATATGCACGGATCAAGTTTATATGTATATGCGAGTATGTGCAGTTGTGTTTGTATGCAGCGAGTTTATATGTATGCGCGAGTGTGTGTAGGTGTATATGCATGGATCGAGCTTATACATATATGCGAGTGTCTTTTGGTGTATGCACGCGTCAAGTTTATATGTATACGCAAGTTATTCACAAGTGTGTATGCATTCATTGTTAACATTATATGTATTGGTATCGATTTCATATTAGTGTGCATGTGTATTTAATATATGTATTTGTGAACATCCAGTAGTATGCATGTATATGTGAGTAATGTATAGGTGTATATGCACGTGTTTTATACATGTATTCATAAGCGAAGTTTGATTTAAATCCTACGCGGCGCCTCATAGTGTTACACCAAATTCTGTGACCATCGTATTCTGTGACCCTAGTAGGCGCTGTTGTCACTGTTTGGCTCGAAGTCGATCAAACAGGAGAATTGGGTACGCAAACAGCGTACAGGTTCATGGCGAGCGTGCACATTCAATGAGCGCGTCTGTACAGTCTGGTCGCGTATATATATAATATATATATATCCTAAGGGAATTTCACACAGAAAGACTTTGATGTACTCCAAATGCACTGTGTACTTTATAAAAAATAAATAAATAAATAAAAAATACACTAAAAACCTAACCCTAACTTTTAATATGAACTACAGCTTTTACAATATTTAACTGGCATTTATTTATTAATTTTCTAATACTTTTAGTTTTTATATTTGTACTTCCTACTATTTAAAAATAATGGTGTGAAGTTGTGTTTTTTTGTGCATTGTCTCTCTTCTCTCTGTCCAGTTGCTCTCTCTCCTTTACTCCAGGTTCCTGCTCATAATTGACTGGAGAAGTGGATTGGCTTCTTCTGCACGTGTACATCTTTTAAAAGTCTCATCCTGAGAGATTATGGCTGTGTGTGTTGAGAGGACGCAGTTGTTGTTTCAAAGCTAGTCGAGATACTTTTACACACAACACTTTGTTGGCTTTTGTCTCTTTACCTTTTATGTTGTTACTATTATTATTATTATTCTATCAGTATTAAAAGGTAAACTGTAAAGAGAGACAATGCTTGAAGTAGAATTCCTTTTTCTCTTTATTATTATTATTATTATTATTATTATAGTATCAGTTTTAAAGGTAATGTGTTGATTGTATGCATAAATTGCTTTGTATGAGATGTTCGCCTGTTTTGGAACAGACAGGGATGACACCTATATTTTTGTTCAGTTTTGCTATGGCCCAGTGAAGGAGCAGAGAGAAGCAACATGCAACAGATGAATATCAGCAACAAGAAGTACAATTCATTTTCATTTATTGTGGGAGCGTTCCGGTCATTTTCACCTAAATGCCACATCACAAGCTTTAGAGATGAACAACAAACAAAACAGTGCCGACTTTAAACACTATCATAGACTAACAAAATAAAAGTGAACAAAAATGCAGGCATCTTCCCTGTCTTCCTGTCTGTTCCAAAACAGGAGAAAAAAATTATTTCTTCAAAACAAAACTATCCATCTCCTACAAATTTGCTTGTACAATTACTTATCCGTTTGTTAAAAAATACAAGGTGACTGTGTGGAATGTTTCTGTTGAAATGCTGATTACTCATCAGGCTTATTAAACTTAAAAGTATCATGAGAATAAACAATGCAGTTGTTTGCAGAATAGCCTATTTTGATTTCAAAATGCAACAACGATTATAATTGTTCATGAAGCTAACATCACACAAGAAGCAGTTAAAGCCTTCGCCTTACAAGTCAGAGAATAAATAGAATAAATGCAGATCAAGCATTTATTGACATTTTTTGACGTATAACTGTGCAAATTTCTCCAAAATGTTCCAATTCATTGACTACTTTCATGGGAACCACTTATTTTTTCCCATGACTGAGACATTATTTAAATGATAAACTCTTCATATAGTTCTTGATACATTTTAGTGTTGTATTTCAATATGTATATTTTTTGGTCCAATGGTGACCAATTGACCTTAGCGAGCTGTGCCAACACTGTGGGGAGAAGAATACTATGGAGGAACAAGGTAAGACAGGGAAAAAACAAAGACAATCGATACCTTGGCTAATTTTAAAATAAGTCCATCTGAGTGCTCTGATCATTCTGAGGCCCCATTCATGCATGGTACATCTTTCTTCAGAGGACATACACAGTATATGTATCACAGCTAGCTATATGTTTTACTGTATCTCAGATATTCACCCTAAATATCTTGGAAGCATTATTACAAGAGCCTTACCCCATGAAAGCCTACAGCTGTGCAGCGTGTCAATTTGAATCTCCACCTCCCCTGCCTTAATATTATGAGTGTTTAAGTTTTTGTTTAATTAAAGGTACTGTTAACCTGATATTACCTCACATATATATACATGTGTGTGTATATATGTATGTATGCATGTATGTAGAGTATGTATATAGATTATAGATAGAATTTGTGGTAAAACCACAAAAAAAAAAAAAAAAAGGACAATAAGTTTGAAAGGACAGATAAGTTTACGTGAAATTGAATTTACCTGTGGGGACTGTACATAACAATGGGGTCACATATTCTGATGCCCCCTTTAAATACATTAGTAGCCTGTTTTTGTGACATCAGCTTCATGAACTTTGTTAAACATTTAAGTTGCATACAAAATGCAAAAATAGGCTACTCTGCAAACAACAGGATTGTGTTTATTCTCATGACATTTTTAATTGGTTTAATAAGTCTGTTTAATAATGAGCATTTCTAAATAAACATTCCACACGGTCACTTTAATTTTTATTTATTTAAGAAGCGGTTAAGAATTTGTACAAACATATTCAAAAACATTCAGGAGTATCTACATTAGCTTACATAACACTTAAGGCTAAAACATAAGCAGAGGATTTTTTTGAATTAAAAAATAAAAAAAGTTGTTTTTTATCCATTTAAAAGTATAAGAAAATGAATAAATAAATCCAAGTAATTTAATGTGACAGCTGTACTGTTCATATTAGACCCAGATTCTTTCCTGGATAGGCTATACAGTAGAGGAGGTTGCACGTTGAATTGACGCGACCAGACTGTACAGACGCGCTCATTCAATGTGTACGCGCGCCATGAACCTGTACCACTGATATATATTATAGATCAGTGACCTGCACGCTTCCAATAATAACCAACTGCAGAACCGCAGAACCATTACGTCATAACAGTCTGAGGACGACAGCGCCAGACCGACTGTTTGAGAGCGGAAGTGGGCTGGGTAGCAGTCCGATGCCGGAAGTGTACGGAGTTCATGTTTAGACGTGTTTGTTTAGATTAGACAGTAAAAGGTTTTTAGACAGTAAAAGATAGACATTAAAAGGTTTTTAGACAGTAAAAAATAGACAATAGAAGGTTAAACTATGGCGGAGCACACTGTAGAACAAGGAAAAGAAGAAGAGAAAGAGGTAAAAAGTTACAGATTTGATAGATGCAACATACTTAACATTATAACGTTACGCTTATACAAGAAGGCTCTGTACTGACATTTTTTTTAAAGGAAGTATTTTGTAAGTTAGGCTAATATTTAGCAATGTCACAGTATCACTTTGTTGGGTTACATATTCATGGTTTGTGATTTAATTTGTTGTTGGCGTTGTATTTTAAAGCATTTGTTAAATGACTGACCATGAGAATTGCATTAATTGTGTTTTATTTCACCTATAGAAGCACATATCGATTTGGGGATTGTGTTAGTGCTACCACTTCTGATCCAATGCACAACATGTTGCAGAAATTTTCACTGCCCATTTTGTGATGCCAGCATCTTTAAACCAACAAGACGGAACAAATTGACCAGTCATATGAAAATTCACTTCAAAAAGGCTGTTGTTCATGGAGGTATGAACATCTTGAGTTATTTTTTTTTTTATATATACAGTGGAAATAGATATTTTTTTTTACATGTATGCATTTGGCAGACACTTTTATCCAAAGCAAATTGCATTGCATTTCAAGGTACACATATTCAATAGTAGTCCCTTTGGAATTCGATAGATGTAGATGGTTTTCTACATGATTTAGCCATCAAATATTAATTTATCTTCATTAACGTCTAAAGTTTGCAAAAGCATTGCACTCTGAAACTTGAGCTAAAAAAACTCAAAGAATTATATATTTGTATTTTGTTATAATAATATTTCATATGCATCCCATTAAACATTTAAACCATCCGGGATAGGT